>NW_021832628.1:0-31016 GCF_006345805.1 Octopus sinensis | reverse complement strand
CTGTACAACTTACGGTCATCATAATATTGTGGACTGGGCAGAAATTTGTGCAGATAGGTAAGGCAATTCCACATTGCTCTACACTAGCGAGATGTAGATATCTATCAACCAGGCAGAGCTGTAGCTCTCTCTCTCTCTCTCTTTCTTTATCTCACTCTCTCTCTCTCTCTTTTCTCTCTCTCTCTCTTTCTCTTCCAGGTGTGATATATTAGGTGTTGCGTTACGTGTGATGGAAGCAAGATGCTTGTTTTAAAAGAGCGAGTGGAGAGAGGGAGAGAGAGAAAGAGAGAGAGAGAGAGAGAAAGAAAGAAAGAAAGAAAGAGCGGCGAGCTGGCAGAATCGTTAGCATGCCGGGTGAAATGCTAAGCAGTATTTCGTCTGCCGCTACGTTCTGAGTTCAAATTCCGCCAAGTCGACTTTCCCTTTCATCCTTTCGGGGTCGATAAATTAAGTACCAGTATACGCACTGGGGTCAATGTAATCGACTTAATCCATTTGTCTGTCCTTGTTTGTCCTCTCTGTGTTTGGCCCCTTGTGGGTAGTAAAGAAATAGATATTTCGTCTGCCGTTAAGTTGTGAGCTCAAATCCCGCCGAGGTCGACTTTGCCTTTCTTCCTTTAGGGGTCGATTAAATATGTGCCAGTTACGCACTAGGGTAGATATAATCGACTTAATCCGTTTGTCTGTCCTTGTTCGTACCCTCTGTGTTTATCCCCTTGTGGGTAGTAAAGAAATAGGTATTTCGTCTGCCGCTACGTTCTGAGTTCAAATTCCGCCGAGGTCGACTTAGCCTTTCATCCTTTCGGGGTCGTTTAAATATGTACCAGTTACACACGGGGGTCGTTATAATCGACTTAATCCCTTTGTCTGTCCTTGTTTGTCTCCTCTATGTTAAGCCCCTTGTGGGCAATAAAGAAATAAGAAAGAGAAAGAGACGTAATTAAGCCAATGAGAAATTATTATAACATAGATTTACTATAACAATGGACCTTCCTTTCACTATACATAACGCTAAACTCTACGCATGCGCGACACAACGGCCAATGAAATAGCTCAGTGTATATCGTATATACTAGGCGACCAAGGAGTAGAATTTTTTGAGCATGAAATAAATTGTAAGCTGACTCCAGAAAACCAGAACTCCAGAACTCTGAGCTATCGGATCAAATTTTACCAAAGCAAGCTTTACTATTGCCTCAATATATTTTCTTGCTTGCGTAGTACGACTGGTAGCGTCGACCAATCGCTGAATCTTCGAAACAGCTGTAAAAGTTTAACGTTATCGTGTAACTTAAATGCATAGATGTAACGTATCATATGAATTACTGCCACCCATAATTCTGTCCGTTTTTTGTCTATTTATTATTCACTCGGGTTATGTATTTTTTATAGCAAAAGGAAGAGTACATTTAAGTGTATTCAGTCTGTATCTATTTCCCCTCCTGTACTAATGTCTTCTCATTCTCATCCACTGCATATACTTGTACGTGCGTGTGTATATATTATAAATGAAAAATTTTCTTTTTACCTGTGTCGCTAACGTTGATCTCAATGCTGTCAGCGAATGCTTTTTTATTTTCTTTATCCTCCTAAATTATTTTTATTTTCTCATTATCACCATAGCTATTATAATCATCATAATCATCCTCCGCGTCGCTATCATCATCACCGTCATCATCATCATCATCACAATCATTGTCGTCGTCGTCGTCGTCGTCGTCGTTTGCATTCAGCCTCTTCATAGTTTGCGCAACCTTATCATAAACATTTATTTATGTCTTTTTTTACCTTTGTTTTTATTTACTTTTCTTATCTCTGTCTCTTTTCTGTTCTCTGCATATATGTACGTACAATGATATATATATATACAAATATATATATATATATATATACATATATAATCTACATACATACATCATACATACATACAGATATATATATATAGATATATTATATTATATATATATACATATATATATATATATATATATATACATATATATACATAAATATATATTCTTATACATATATATACATATATATATATATATAAATACATATATATACATATATATATATATACATAATAGACATATATACATACATATATATTATATATATATATATATTATATATATATACAATATATATCTATATACATATATATATATATTATTATATATATATTACCAGATATATATATATATTATATATAATAATATATATATATATATAGTATATATATATATATATGAGTGTGTATTCATTTCTGTATTTGTATTTCTGTTCTCCTTCTCTAACATTTATTCTCTCTTCTCTCGCTGTGCTGCATTCCTCTCCAGTAATTAACAAACAATAGCGGTGCGCCTAAGCTAACATAATTATAACTACTATTTAGAATAATACACAAGCTTTTATATCTTTAATACCGACACATATTTAAACACACAGGCAGCGCACCACTAAACAGCACGCTGCTTCCTACACAAAGTGAAAATTACATAATCTTCTACTACCCAACATTGGAGACTAATTACCACCGTACCTTATATCCCAAAACTCAATATTTCTCCAACAATTTGTATTGAGAGCAATTTATCAGGGACAATTAGACCACAGTTTATAAATTGCAATCAACTCGAACAAAAGAAAATAAAGGAAGGTAGAAATTAACAATAAAAATAACATTTATATGGGATTTCTGGATATATTCTTCTGCTTAATTGTTTTTGATGCTTCCCATAATTTCAATTCATTACCAGTGGCAAACATATAAATTGTGTATATGCATGTATGTATGTGCGTATGCCTATATGAATGTATATATATGTGTGTGTGTGGTGGTGTGTGTGTGCATGTGTGTGTATGTATATATACATGTGTGTATAATGTATATATGTATGAATGTATACATATATATGTGTGTATGTATGTAAATGTTAATACATACACACACACACACACCACACACACACAGCATATATATATATATATAATATATATGTATACATATATATGTGTGTATGTATGTAAATGTATATACATACACACACACACACACACACACACACACACATATATATATATATTATATATATATGTATACATATATACTGCTACATAATTATATGTATGCATATAAATGTGTGCGTATATACGTATATATATATGTGTGTGTGTATGTATATATACACATATGGAGAAACACAAACATATATATACATAATGTATGCATCTATGCATCCGTGCATGTAGGCACTTGGATATCTCTATATATATATATATATATATATATACATATATATATATACACACACACATATATATATATATATAGATATACATATATATATATACATGCATATATGAATGTATGTATATAGTTACGTATGTATGGCTGGATGATGAAAGAGAATAAGGCGGAGAGTGGAAGAAGGAGAGAAGAGAGAAAGAAAGAGAGGGAGAGAGAGAGAGAGACAAGCAATTATGCCAATGAGCAACTATGGCAACAAGAACATTATTCAAAGAAACGGCACACAACAGCAACACCAACAACAATTTTAAGCAACGTGCAGTATATATTAAGCTCTGCAATTTCATTTTGAACGTTTATGTATGTATTCCTTTATTTATATCTAGTGATATTTTGTGATTGTTCATGGTTTTGTTGTTGTTGCTGACGTCGTCGTCGTTGGTGCTGTTGTTGTTTTTGTTTTCGTTTTTGTTGATCTTGTTGTTCTTGTTGCTGCAGTTGTTTTCCTTAGAAACTTACAATGAATTACGCAGATATTTGTTGAATTTTATTTCTTTTGTAAAATTACCAAAATGGCTGATTTCTTTTCTGTGCTCGTGTATGTTTGTATGTATGTGGGTGCAAGCTTGTCTGTGTTTGACTGTAAGTGTGTGTGTGGGGGGGGGGAGAGTGAGAGGGAGAGAGAATGTATGTGTGTGTAGGTGTGTGTGTGTATGTGTTTTCATGCGCCCGCGTGTGTATGTGGAGGTGTGTGTGTGCGTGTGTGTGTGTGTGTGATATAGATTTTGTAATATTATCCAGAATTTCATTTCGGTTATATTAAAGAACGAAGGAAAGAAAGAAGAAGGCAGAACGAAAGGAGAGGTAAATATTATTGTAGGAATGAAAAGCAAAAGAATGAAACAAATAAAGAACGAAAGGAAGACAAAATATCATTGAATGAAATTAAGAAATTAAAAAGTAAAAAAGAAAAATATTTGTGAATATTTTTCTTTTCATTTCTTAATTTCTTAATTTCATTCGATGTTATTTTGTTATCCTTTCGTTCTTTGTTTAGATTTTTTTTTCTTTTTTTTTCTTTTTGCTTTTCATTCCTACAATAATATTTGTGAATGAAAAAGAAAAGTATAAAGATTGGTAAGAAAGAAAAAAGGTATCAACGAAAAAAATTATTAACAGAAGGAAAAAAAAGGAAGAAACAAACGAAAAAAAGGGAAACACAATGAAGGAGGAATTATTACTGAAGGAAAGACCGAATGAAATGAAGAAACAGTAAGAAACAATGAAAGGAAGAAAAGGGATAAGAAAAAAATAAATTTGAAAGAATTAAAAGTAAGACGAATACGAAACTGGAAATTATTCAGAAAACAATTTTATTAAAATATGTACTCTTTACTCTTTTACTTCTTTCAGTCACTTGACTGCGGCCATGCTGGAGCACCGCCTTTAGCCGAGCAAATCGACCCCAGCACTTATTCTTTGTAAGCCTAGTACTTATTCTATCGGTCGTCTCTTTTGCCGAACCGCTAAGTTACAGGGATGTAAACATACCAGCATCGGTTGTTAAGCGATGTTGGGGTGACAAACAGACAAATAAACATACCCCCCCCCGAAACACGCTGGAGTTGAACTAGGGACAGCTGATGAAGGGGATTTTTCTTTGTGTAGTTTGTGTCTTGTACTCTTTTTTTTTTCGTTTAGGTCGTGTTCCACGTTTGTTTTTACGTTTTCGTTTCTCGTTGAGTTCTACGTCTATTTGTTGTGCCCTGTACTCACGTATATATATTTATATATGCATGTATATATATACATGTAGATGTATGTACGTACATATATGTATGTATGCATAGATTTTATTTATTACACTATATATAAATATATATATATATATATATATTATATATATATATATATATATATATATATATATATATACGACGGGCTTCTTAAGTTTCTGTCTACCAATCCACTCACAAAGCTTTGGTCGGCGCAAGGCTATAGTAGAAGACACTTGCCCAAGGAACCACGCGGTAGGAATGAACCCGGAACCATGAGGTTGGTAAGCAAGCTATTTACCACACAGCCACTCCTACGCCTAATAAATTGAAATTTCTTTTAGTTTTGAGGAAACAGATTTTAGCTCAAATTAAACAACTTTGGTATCTTCTAAGAAGTTTATCATTATTATTTTTTTGTTTTGTTTTATTTTACTTTTAATTGTTATAATATATTTTTATAATACAACTCTCTTTCGTTTTTCATTTTCTCGTTCCTACCTTTCGTCTGCAATTTTGTATGTCTTCGTTTTCATCTGTTTTTGATTTTTTTGTTTTGTTTTTTTTTTCCTTTCTTTTTAGAATATGTCGTCTAACGTTTTGTTTTTTTTACTTCGATGTATATTTATTGGTGGGATAGGGATGGGATATGTGTTTTGGATTTGGGGATTGATCATCGTCATCATCATCATCATCATCATCATCATCATCATCATCATCATCATCGCCATCGTCATCGCTGTTTACTGCCTCCTACTCCTTATCTTCATACACCTCATCATCAGTATCATCGTCGACGTCATCATCATCATCATCATCATCATCATTGCCAACGTCATCGTTAACATTATCATAATCATCATCACCATCACAATCATCATAATCCTCATCACCATTAGAATCATCATCATCATCATCACCATCGTCGTCGTCTTTGCTGTTATCGTTCTTTTTGTTAATAAATGGCGATGAACTGATAAGATCGTCAGACAGTCGAAAAAAATGCCTTCTGGTAATTTTTCCAGGTCTTTAGTACGTTCCAGGTTCCAATCGCACTTGTGTCAAATTGTATATTTCATCGCTCCGGAGTCGATAACGTACGGTCCCGATCAAGTAGGGGGGGGGCGGGATCGTCCAATCGTTTCGACTAAAACCTTTTCTCTAAGTTGCTGACTCTATATTTAACTCACAACGAGCTGGCAGAAACGTTAGCATGCCTGTCGACTTTGCCTTTCATCCCTTCGGGGTCGATAAGTTAAGTACCTATTTCTTTATTACCCAGAAGGGGCTGAACACAGAGGGGACAAACAAGGACAGACATAGGTATTAAGTCGATTACATCGACCCCAGTGCATAACTGGTACTTAATTTATCGACCCCGAAAGGATGAAAGGCAAAGTTGACCTCGGCGGAATTTGAACTCGCAACGTAACGGCAGACGAAATGCCGCAAAGCATTTCGCCCGGCGTGCTAACGTTTCTGCCAGCTCACCGCCTTCAGTTAAGTACCAGTTGCGTACTGGGGTAGATGTAATCGACAGGCCCACTCCCACTAAATTTCGGTCCTTGTGCTCGGACTAGAAAGGAATTTCCCAATTCTTCTTTCTCTTCTTTCTCCCATTCTTCGTACTCTTCCCTTTTGACACTTCCTTTTGCTCTTCGTTTTCTTTTTTCCACATCCTCCCTCTTCATCGTCCACCTTTTTCTCCCTTCCTCTGCATCATCCTCTTTCCCCTCTTCCTTTTTCTCTCCGTTATTCTTTTGCTGCTACTCCTCCTCCCCTTATTCTTCCCCCACCTCCACCTCCTTCTCTTTCTTCTCCTCATCTAACTCTTCCTCCTCTTACTACCACACCACCACCACCACCACCACCACTACTACTACTACTACTACACTACTACTACCACTAGCACTACTACTACGTCTTCTTTTTCTAGTTTTCGTTTTCTTTTTCACCTCCTCTACCTTTTTGTTGTTGTTGTTGCTGTCATGTTGGCCTTTCCTTCATACTTCTTTTACCTCTTCGTCATCGTTTTGTTTTTCTTTGTCCACCTCTTCCTTATTTTCTTATTTTCCTCCTCCTCCTCTTCTTTTTCTTCTTCTTCTTCTTCTTCTTCTTCTTCTTCTACTACTACTACTACTACTACTACGACGATGACGACGACGACACGACTACTTTCCACTTATCCCTCTGTACTGCTTTTCCCTTTTTTTTATTTCGTTCATTTTCTTTTCCTTCTTTCGCTCCTTTGTCCCTCTTCACACCTCCATTTTCTCCAGCTCCTTCTGCACCGCCATCTCCTTTCTCTCCTCCTCTCCCTCTCTCTCTCTCTCTCTCTCTCTCACTTCCATTATTTCTTCTTCTCTACGTCTGTTTCTTCTAAGTCATGATTGAAGAAAATTGATCATACGCTTAATTTTGCGCTGCTCTTCCGTAAGGATGACTACGCAATAGATTGCTTCTAAATGCCTGTGTGTTCCTCGCCTTTCTCTTTCCTTTTTACATTCTCAGTATTATTTTACCTGATATATTAAGCTGTTCTTGCAGATGCTGTCGTTGTTGTTGTTGTTGTTGCTGCTGCTTAAGTTGTTTGGTTTGTATTTTTTTTCTCTGTACATTCTTTTATTTAAATATTCAAAGTATCATCGAAGGAGACATAATTTTTTGGAATCTCTTAACTCATCTTCAATATTATTACTATCATTATTATTCAAGGTTCAAAAAATATGAAGCAAGTTTCTTTCTTGGAGTAATAATTAGATACATCTCGGAGAACATGCATAGAAGTAGTCAAGGCTAACAAATATGTGAATGTTTAACCAAAAGTTACAAATTAACAGGTTGACATAAAAGGGGGATGCGTTCAAGGAAGGACATGCAGAGAAGACTTCATGGTTAGCAAGCCTCTTCAAGGTAAACGACAGTATTGAGAATTAATACAACGTGGTTTTTATGTTAACAAAATTTTCCAAGGTTAACAACTGCTCTGTGAAAAACGTTTTAACAATGTTTACAGATCCGAGTATTACTTAGATGTGCTTTTCTGAAATGCATCTATGTCTATCGTTAGCGCATCGGATAAGAGTACTTGACCGCAGTTTTTCTAGCTCTTTAAGTTCTGAGTTCAAATACCACCAAGGGCAACTTTGCCTTTTTTCAACCTTTCAGAGTCGATAATATTAAAGTACCAGTCAAGTACTGTGGTCGATAGTATCGGCTAATCGCCTCCACTCAAACCTGTTAGACATGTCGTCATTATTGTTGTTGTGATTATTATTATTATTATTATTATTATTATTATTATTATTATTATTATTATTATTATTATTATTATTATTATTATTATATGTTTGACTTTTGCTTTATATTTGTACAAGTTGGCTCCAAGTCTCACCCAGAGACCTCAAGAGACAAAAGGTTGGAAGTTCATGTTGTTGTTATGCCTAGTGTGCCATATGTTTGGGGGTTGGTGTTGTACTAGTGAATGTCAAAAAAAAAAACCAAAATTGAGCAGTTCCCATGAGCACTATCTTTTGAATTTCTGCCATTTTGGGGTTTCCTGGTATCTGAGTTAGGTAGCAATCAGCCCCTTTCAGAGTCGATAATATTAAAGTACCAGTCTATCATTATTATTATTATTATTATTATTATTATTATTATTATTATTATTATTATTATTATTATTATTATTATTATTATATGAAAACTTGCAGCTTATTTTGCAGCGTATGATGGAAAGTCTCAGCTGTCCACAGCCAGCAGACTAAGGTGAAACCTGTTTACTGGGTCATGCTTCAAGAACCCTACGAAGAATTCTTGCAGTTCCAAACAATACTGATTTTTGTAGGTGTTCTGCATTCACTCTTGAACCGATCTTTTTCAGCCATGTCGGTAGTTGAGTGCTGATACTCTCAAGTGTACCAATTACTTACTATTGGTATCACTATTGGCCACAACCTTCGTATTTAAGGCAGCCAGCTGGCAGAATCGTTATCACGCTCAACGAAATGCATCACGTTATTTCGCCCGTCGCTCCATTCTGAGTTCAAATTCCGCCGAGGTCAACTTTGCCTTTCATCCGTTCGGGGGTCAATAAAATAAGTACCACTTGAAGACTGAAGAGGTGGAGAGGGAAGTATTACCTTCCAGTATTTTTGTGAACTTGGATGAATATGGCGAGGATGGCTTTTATGAATGAGCCTACTCTGAGCATGCGCCTGTAGGCTGGAAGAAAGAGAGAGAGGTGCCTCAAGTGGCCTTGATGATCGAGGTGTCCATGATGAGAGGGGTTCCTCGGTTTCGTCTGGGTGGAGCTTCCTTGCTTTTGGAGAATTCTATTGTTTAATATTTTATTGTTCATTGTCATTGTTCTTTTTTCTCTTTGCGCGTGCTACGTGTAAATCCCCTCTGCTGTTTCTGTTGTATCGTTCTTTTTCTTTTCGAGTGGTCCCTGTGGCTAATAAAAAAAAGACTTCTCCTTTTATAATTGCTCTCTGTCTGAGTTCTACGTCAAGTTATCCTTGTATGGCTTGTTTTGTATTAATATTGATTTTCTTTCCAAATATTATGTTTGGTATTGTTTTATTTGTCCTGATATTTGTTATGGAATTAACCAGGAATGAGAAAAATATTGTCTGTAGAAATTAGTGAAATTTCTTTGTGGAGGAAAAAAAATCAAAAACGTAATAACCGTTCCCACTAAAATTCCATCAGCAACGCTATCAATTTTGGAAAACGGTGAGAAAGGGAAATAACAAAGATATGCACCATCAGCGTTTATCCGGGATTAAATAAGTTTTCTAGGATTGGAACAAAGCCAGAAATACGAGGGGAAGAGAGTTCGAGAATATATAGACCCTAATATTAGAATGGCAGTTTATTTTGTCAACCTCGAATAGATAAAAGACAAAGCTAAACCAAGAAGTATTTGGACTCAGAACGCAAAAACTTGGAACCGATAGTGCAAGATATGTTTTTAGAAGAGCCAACGAGCCACCTAATCCACCCCACTTTTTTTCGCCCTTTTCAAGCGTAGCCAGGCTAATGGGCCCGGTTCCTGGTTTCTGTGGCGTATGTGTTCCCCCCACATAGAGAGGAGATTGAGAGAAAGTTGTGGCGAAAGAGTACAACAGGAGTCGCCACTACCCCCAGCCAGAGCCTCGCGGAGCTTTTAGGTGTTTTCGCTCAATAAACACACACAATGCCCAGTCTGGGAATCGAAACCACAAGTCCGCTGCCATAACCACTGGGCCATTGCGCCTCCAATCCATCTCATTTAGCTGGAGTTAAATAATTGAACAATACTGTGTCAAATAACAATGTCAGAAACAGAAACAGCTTTAGCAGAAGTACCACAAACAGCATCATAGCACCACCACCACCACCAACAACAACAACAACAACAACAGCAACAACAACAAAGCAATGTAGTCGTGTGATCTGCTAGAAATAAGTGTTAAATCTCCCTCGGACTACTCGTTACAGACTTCGGCGGAATTTGAACTCAGAACGTAACGGCAGACGAAATACGGCTACGCTTTTCGCCAGGCGTAGTAACGTTTCTGCCAGTTTGCCGCCTTAACTTAGCTTGCCGCAGCTGTGACAATTATACCGCTACCTTTATCATTGTCAGCAACGCAGCTATGCCATTGCTATTGTCACGGTACACACCGGGACCGTTAGTAAAGGGGAGCACTGTTGGACCTGGTCGGCTCTTAGTACGATGACACCTTTGGGTCTACTAACCTGGGATGAGCTCACACCCATCGTACAAGATCAGGAGCCTGATGCGCATGAGCATCAGCATTGCCAGCAACATAGCTTGGCCGTTTATGTTGTCACAGTATGCTTTGCATTATGTATTTAACATTTGATGTTTCTAAGGCAGTGAGCTGGCAGGATCGTTAGC
Organism: Octopus sinensis; assembly: GCF_006345805.1. Classification (NCBI taxonomy): domain Eukaryota; kingdom Metazoa; phylum Mollusca; class Cephalopoda; order Octopoda; family Octopodidae; genus Octopus; species Octopus sinensis. The sequence goes on along the minus strand of NW_021832628.1, from coordinate 20,080 downwards.
AGCCCGGACGAAATGCTTAGTAGTATTTCGTCTGCCGTTACGTTCTGAGTTCAAATTCTGCCGAGTTCTACTTTGCCCTTCATCCTTTCGGGTCGATAAATTAAGTATCAGCTACGCACTGGGGTCGATCTAATCGACTTAATCCGTTTGTCTGTCCTTGTTGTCCCCTCTATGTTTAGCTCCCCTGTGGGCAATCAAGAATTATATATATATATATATATATATATATATATATATATATATATATATAATATATATATTATATATATATACATATATATATATATATATATATTGTCACAGTATCCGCTACCACCACCACGACATCAGCAACAACTCTTCAACAGATATCAACCTCCGCTCCTTACACGTAGCTATCATAGCCATTTGGCAATCAATTCCCTTATTCTTTCCCCACCTTACCACTTATCATCACAACACCCTCACACATTACCGAGAAAAGCAAAAAACACTTTTAGAAGTTTCAAAAATAGCACAATAGAACGTGTCCCACCGAGAAATGGATCCAAGGTTTTCAAACTACAAGAACACCAAAATCACCAACTGAGATCCAATTGCATACCTACCGCAGTATAATTATATATGCTCCTAAGAAACAAATTCCTCAAGGCTACATGAAAATATCTTTAAAATGTCTTTAAAATAATTATACACAAGAAATAACTGTCTTCGTAAAAGCCAGAGACGACCCCAAACACAAGCCAAAACTCACACAGAATTGAAATGAAAGTCAGCATGTACCAACTAAACGAGGAAATAAAGAAGTAATGATAATCTTTTTAGAAAAGTGTAAAATATTATCAGATTCATAAGGGGCAACATCAACCACAGGGTTATAATATATTTGACTGTAACAATCTCAAATAACATACCCACATTGCAATACGAAGCAACTGCTCTTATCGTCAAAAGCTACCAACAGAAATCAACACAATATCATGAATACCTAAAGGATTTTAAGCCTTCCCTTTCATCAAACATATAAAAAACAAAATCAAGACATAAAGATTGATAAGTCTCAGCGACCAGACAGTATTATAAACACATAACTAAACCACACAAGATACTGTGATAGCCTGGGCTTCAGAGGCCCACAGCTCTTCAATATTCTCCCGAGGAACCTGAGAGACCTGCATGGGGTGGATGCAGATGTCTTTAAAATAAACTGGATCTCTTCCTGTCAGGTGTCCCAGATGAACCAACTTCACGGCAGGAAGTGCAGATGAGGGCAGCTACATAGAACTCTCTCATGCACCAAATGGCAATTGCTAAAAAGCATTCGTGAAGTAAAATCATGTAGCAACACCAAATGGCGGTGCCCCAGCATGGCCACAGCTCGTGAGCTGAAACTAGATAAAATAAAATAAAATAAAAACATACTCTGAACAAGTCCTTAAAACCACTAACATCTACAACAACTGCTAACATTATCATATTCCCAGAATCTGGAAATTATGTTGAACTGTAACTCAACAAAGCTGCCATCGAAGTAGCAACACACAGATTCATTCTCCTCTGAACATCCTTCAAAATCTTGGATAGGGATACTTGACATCACTAGTTTATACAAAACCTCGAGAAAATTACAACACCGATTCACATCATGAAACTCAAACACCATGCTACTCACAAACCTGACAAAGAAAATACTTAATTGCTTAGCCTGATTATTTTTGATATCAGTAAACATTTCAAACCCTTTCGCTAATTGTTACTTTATGCAAAAAATTTCACCATACCGCTTAAGAAATACTGCAATGCGCACCTTAGTAAATTGCCCGTTGGGCAAACCTACAGATAGTTTACAATAATAAGTAGTTTCCTGAGCGATTGTCAGGGATCCCCGTTCAAACCTATTCTTTACAACCAATAAATACACGACTTCTTACACCTCGATCAAACATACATTCAGTGTAACATACAGAATGTGCAACATATGGACACTGGGAAAACATGCCCTGTGAATAACTTGTGATACACAGGGCGGGCAAAGGGTTATGGTGGTATACATTTGTTTCTTAAATTTAAAAGATTGTTATTGTGTTTATAGCACGTAAAGAAAATGGTGTTGCAGAAATGTACGCAGGATGTGTACTGCAGCAGCACTATGCTTACCTTAAATACTAAGATTGAAAAGCAGGGGCGATTTATTCCTGCCTAATCTATAAAAACGTAAAACATTTTGTATTTAATGTATAGTAATCAAACTAACCTTCAATATTTTATTGAGTTAGGTGCATATTTTACCATGAGAGGAAAATGTTACTTTCGATGACTTTTACTAAATGTAGGCACTGCCTACCTTCCCTACCGAGGCAGCACGTCCCTGATATACATATATGTATATATGTATATACATACATTCATATGTGTGTGTATATATATTTATATGTATGTATGTATGTATGTATGTATGTATGTATGTATGTATGTATTTATGTATGTATGTATGTATGTATGTATGTATGTATGTATGTATGTATGTATGTATGTATGTATGTATTAGTGGAGGCGCGTGGCTTACTGGTTAGGGTGCTGGATTCATACTCGTAAGATTGTGGTTCCGATTCCTGGACCGGGCGATATGTTGTGTTCCTGAGCAAAACATTTCATTTCACGTTGCTCCGGTCCACTCAGCTGGCCACGGCGTTCTGTCCAGGTGGGGAATTTCTGCGCCATGGAACCGGTAAAGCGGCCCTTATGAGCCTGGCATGGCTTGAGAAGGAAACATCTATATATAAGCTTTGTATTGTTGGAAAGCATATATGGTCTGCTTGGAATCTTGCTTCAAGTTCCTGGAGCTCACATCTATAACTTTATAAGTATATTTACACTCTCTAAGATGTTTGGAAAACCTATATGAAATTAGCTGAAGATTACTTAACATTATATTTGCTGTAATATTTGCAGCTTTAATAAATTGTTATAGTATGAAACAATTGTACTAAACTACCGATCCATTCTTGTTGCTTATATTTTGGTTATATTTAAGCCATATATACACGCATAAATGTACCTCTTCTCTTTCTGCTGTAGTTGTCGTTATCATTATCATGACAATAAACATCATCATCATCATCGTCTGTTTTCTTAACCAACCATCCCTCTACCCATAACCGTTCCTCATAGTATTCATCCATCCCTCACCGTAACTTCTACCACCACCATCGCTACTATAAAGACCGCTACCCCTTCATTATCCGGATACAAATGGTCACTACCGTCATAACCCCTAACCCTCTGTAATATTCACTTTATAAAATAAATACGTTTGAAACAAATAGGTGACCAGGGTCATTAGCTATTTTCTATTTTCGAAAGGCGGGAAAAAGAAGGAAAAGAAAGAACGAGTGAAAGGACGAAAGAGCGAAGGAAAATAGAAATCTAACGCACAGAAAATATACACAGGCGCATACATACATGCATAATATATATATGTGTGTGTGTGTGTGTGTGTGTGTGTGTGTGTTGTATATTACCCATATATATACATTATATATTGTTATATATATATATATATATATATACATAGCTAGATATATACCTCTATATATATATATATATATATGTATGTATATAAATACATGTGTGTCTCTTCTGTCTGTCTGTGAGTATACACGTATACACATATGTGTGCGTATGTGTTGGTGCATATGTGTGTATGTGTGTACATATTGAAAGAAAGGAGAAAAAGAAAAATTATTAGGAAGATAAGCAGTGAGAGCGAGAGAGAGGGGGGAGAGAAGAAGAAGAAGAAGAAGAAGAAGAAGAAGAAGAAGAAAGAAAAAGAAAGAAGAAGAATAAGAAGAAGAAGAACAAGAAAAGAACAAGAAGAAGGAAGAAAGAAGAAGCAGAAGCAGAAGAAAAGAACAAGAACAAACCAACAAGAACAAGAACAAGAACAAGACAGAACAAGAAGAAGAAGAGAAGAAGAAGAAGAAGAAGAAAGATCCACTTTGAGAAAGAAAGAAATAAACAAACAAACAAACCAACAAACAAAATGTGAAACAGGTATATAACATGATAGGAAGGAGTGAAGACGGAAAGGTGCCGAGGAAAAAAGAAAGAACGAAGGAAAAGAAGGACGAAAGGAAGAGGAAGAAAAAGAAGGAAGGAAGGAATGAGACAACAGAAGCAGGCACACCGAGGTGAAAGGGGAAAAGCGGCATGTTTTGCTGGTTCTATGATTAGATGAGGTCATTTTGATGGCGACCATTGACTAAAGAGGTAAAGTACAGTTTAAATGCGAGAGCAAAAACATAATTGTTATTTGCCAGATCGGGAGCGACTATATTTGCAACTAGTATTTAGTTGAAGCATAAATACGTATATAGCGGACAATACAAACGAATCGGGATCTCTCTCTCTGTCTCTCTCTCTCTCTCTCTGTCTCTCTCTCTGTCTCTCTCTCTATCTATCTGTCTGTCTATCTATCTATCTATCTATCTATCTATCTATCTATCTATCTATCTATCTGTCTGTCTGTCTATCTATCTATCTATCTATCTATCTATCTATCTATCTATCTATCTATCTATCTATCTATCTATCTATCTCTTTGAATGTGGGTATGTATGTGCTTGTATGTGTGTGTGTGTGTGTGTTTATGTGTGAGTGTGAATGTGTGTGTGTGAATGTGTGTGTGTGTGTGTGTGTGTGTGTGTGTGTGTGTGTGTGTGTGTGTGTGTGTGTGTGTGTAACATGTGTAACATGCGAATTGTTATTTACACGGATATGTTATTAAGCATAAATATGATTCATGTCAAATGTCTGCAGAGAAAGACAGACAGACAGCTACAGACACAGAGAGAGAGGGAGAGAGAGACACACACACAGAGGGAGACAGAGAGAGGGACAGAAAGAGGGACAGAGAGAGAGACAGACAGAGAGAGAGAGACAGAGAGAGAGAGAGAGAGAGAATCTGAATGCAAATACGCGAATGCATATGGGCGTGCATTGATGTATGTATGTATTTATGTATGTATGTATGTATGTATGTATATGTGTGTATGTATGTATGTATGTATGTATGTATGTATGTATGTATGTATGAATGTATGTATGAATGTAGGTATGTGTGTATGTATATGTGTATGTATGTGTGTATGTATGTGTGTATGTATGTATGTATGCATGTATGTATGTATGCATGTATGTATGGATGTATGTATGTATGTATGTATGTATGTTTGTGTGTATGTATGTATGTATGTATGTATGCATTATGCATGTATGTATGTATGCATGTATGAATGTAGGTATGTGTGTATGTATGTGTGTATGTATGTGTGTATGTATGTATGTATGCATGTATGTATGTATGCATGTATGTATGGATGTATGTATGCATGTATGCATGTATGTATGTTTGTGTGTATGTATGTATGTATGTTTGTGTGTATGTATGTATGTATGCATGTATGCATGTATGTATGTATGCATGTATGTAAGTATGCATGTATGTATGCATGTATGTATGTGTGTGTGTATGTATGTATGTATGCATGTATGTATATATGCATGTATGTATGTAGGTAGGTAGGTAGGTAGGCATATATGTAAGTGTGCATGTGTATGTGAATCTGTCCGTGAGTGCGTGTGTGAGTATGCGTATGTGTGTGTGTGTAGATTATATATATACGCACACACGCAATCATTCATATATAAATCTATATATATTTCTTTATTACCCACAAGGTGCTAAACATAGAGGGGTAAACAAGGACAAAGTATTAAGTCGATTATATCGACCCCAGTGCGTAACTGGTATTTAATTTATCGACCCCGAAAGGGTGAAAGGCAAAGTCGACCTCGGTGGAATTTGAACTCAGAACGTAACGGCAGACGAAATACGGCTACGCATTTCGCCCGGCCTGCTAACGTTTCTGCCAGCTCGCCGCCTTATATATATAAATGTATATATTCAAACATATATATATATATATATGCATGCACTCACACATGTATGCATGTATACATATACATATACTCACTCACACACACATATGCAAGTTTCAGTTAATTCGATCAGGAAGAGAGCCTGCTCCTGCAATTAATTAATTAATTAATCAATTAACGTGAAAGTGGCTGACAGATGTCCACTTGACGTAGCCCTTCGGGAGATTGAGCGCCAAAGAGAATGCGAAAGGCTGGACCTTTGAATTTCTGGTACAACTGATTTTTACCAGCTGTGTAGAGCAACGGGAAGTAAAGTGTCTTGCTCAAGGACACAAAGCTCAAGGACACGATCGTAATCCGAGTAACGTAACCAATAAGCCACTCGCCTTCACACATACATACATATATATATACACACATTCATACATCCATACATATATACATTCATACATACATACATATATACATACATATATGGTGGTTGTCTACTCCTTATGCAGAGTCTGACCACCTCCTGTACTTACACCTAAGAACCATGATGGCATCTCATGTGCTTTTTTTAAACCAGACAATATTTTGAAAAGACACCCACAAAGATTGCATATCCGATTCGGACCACCAAGAACTGCAGTTAAGTTCTGATCTTTGTGGGGCTTAAAATATCTGTTGATGTATCCGCTAGATTTGCAAACCTTCTGGCATTCATTATATTCATAGGTGTGCACAGACATATAGGCAAAATAGTCGGTGGAGGTTCATTTTCCATCGGTTCGCAAATGAGACTTGAGCCCAGCAAAAGTAAGGCATAGTCTGTCAAACTGTGCACATAAAAAGGTCGTGATTCACCTTCTCGATTGTAATATTCTTCCTTAAGAATATTACAATTCTTCCGGCTCTTTCTCTATTGGCAAAAAATCCTGAACTACAAATGACATACTTATATATATACATACATATATATACATACATGCATGTATGCATACATACATACACACACATGGGAAGCACTCCGTCGGTTACGACGATGAGGGTTCCGGTTGATCCGAATCAACGGAACAGCCTGCCCTTGAAATTAACGTGTAAGTGGCTGAGCACTCCACAGACACGTGCACCCTTAACGTAGTTCTCGGGGATATTCAGCGTGACACAGAGAGTGACAAGGCCGGCCCTTTGAAATACAGGTACAACAGAAACAGGAAGTAAGAGTGAAAGAAAGTTGTGGTGAAAGAGTACAGCAGGGATCACCACCATCCCCTGCCGGAGCCTCGTGGAGCTTTTAGGTGTTTTCGCTCAATAAACACTCACAACGCCCGGTCTGGGAATCGAAACCGCGATCCTACAACCGCGAGTCCGCTGCCCTAACCACTGGGCCATTGCGCCTCCATGATACACACACATACACACACATACACACACACACACACACATATATGTATATGTGTGTATGTATGTGTGTGTGTGTATACAAGCGTGTATACATATATGCACACATGCATGCATACATACATACATAGATTTATGCATACAAACAAACATACATAGCTTGAATGAATATTAAAGCTGCTTTTTCCAAGCAGAAGATTCATAACTTACATATATTGCAAACATGTGATGATATCTAAATCCACCATATTGTCCCGTATCTTCAGCTCTTCACCAGCTATCTCAAAGTCACAAATCTCTTTTCCATAAGCTTGCACGATTCACTCGGGCGGGGCATAAGGAATTATTTAGAGATCGCCTTCCGTTTGCAGCTTCTTGACAGACGCAACCACCTCACACTCATCTTGGACACCTTTGGCTATCTCGCGAATGGCTTCCAGCAGTTTAGTCTCTAAACTAACCTTCTGCAAGGTTTTCTTAACCATCCATCACTCTACCCATAACCGTTCCTCATAAAATTCATCCGTCCCTGACCGTAACTTCTACCACCACCACCACCACAGTAAAGACCGCTACCCCTTCATTATCCGGATACAACTGGTCACTAACGCCATACCCCCTAACCCTCTCTAATATTCACTTCATAAAATAAATACGTTTGAAACAAATAGGTGACCAGCATATTTCACTGATCTTTCTGGACCAAACCTCGATAACCAATTTGAGTAAGGATTCATTCCACCCTTTAAGAATAACTTCGTCAACTGAACCATCGTATTAAGCTTTCTTCACTTTTCGATAAATCGATTGTCATTTCTGCCAGTCTGAATTCGATTACAGTAAAATGTTTTGTGATCCTGGGTAGAAGGACTGTATAATGTAGGATCAATATTACTGACGCTTTCTCTGGAAAGATGAGTCTACTCTTCAGCTCTATTTGCATTACTCATTCAGAGGCTTGATCCGAAACACTACTGCATTTGTTCTGGAGGTTTTACCATCTCGCCTCAGAAATCTGATACTTGAGGGTGGTGTTGCCGGCTGCTTGTAGATCTTTTCTTTCACCAGGTCCGTCCAATTGACAATTTCTTTCCTCCGCTTGAATCACGCTTCTTCTATTGTTGTAGACCAAACGGCCAAAATATGGTTCAGAGTGCAAAATTTGCTTCACACCGAGTGAAATTAGTCTTTACAAAGGTTTCTGATTAAAGCGCAAGGAGCATTTTTAAGGAAAAGGAAAATAGTCAATGTCACTGAAACCAGTTCTTGATTACTACTTATTCCATCGATCTTCGAATGCTGGAAGTCAAAGTTTACCTCAGTGGGATTTGAACTCAGAATGTAAAGATCTGAAATGAATACTGCAAAGTACTTTCTTTTATGCTCTAAAAATTCAAATTGATCTTTATAAAATCGTTGCAGTAATTATTTAATATGTCAAGAAGTATGTTATTAGATTTCTCTTAAATTGAACTGTTCAAGAATTTTACTTCTCCGTTTTCTTTTTTTTTTTTTTTCTTTTTTCAATGTTGAGATCAAAAGATGTGCGCAAGTAGTAATATTCAGCTGTTTTTTATTTTTTTTTCGTTTAGATACGCTTTTAAAGAAAAGAAATTCCGTATTGACGAAGATGTTAAAAATCAATTGTCATTCTTTTTCTGTTTTTTTTTTTTTGAAACAGACACAACATTCTAAAATCCACAGTCTACAGGAAAAGAAGCAAAAAAAATATACCAATTTATTTGTCTACCATACAGAGTAGATGCATACACATGCTCAAAATTAGTTATACTGCAAAGAAGATAAGGTCTGCCAGGCCAGGAACTATTTCGAATACAGATGACAGAAAGCTGAGATTCTAAGTTCTGCAATATTTATATATATATATCGAAACATTACAGCTACTAAATACAAGTCTCTTTGAAGAAGAATCTTTCAAAGTGGCTGAAATATGCTAGCTTAGCCTCTGGAAGGTGTACTAAGATTTCGATGATCAAGAAAACCATTAAGCTTAGAATTCATCTTGATTATATTCTTTTCTACTCTAGGCCCAAGGCACGAATTTTGGAGGAGGGGTAGTCGATTAGATCAATCTCCGGTTCACAATTGGTTCGAAATTAATTGACCCGAAAGTATGAAAGGCAAAGTCGACCTCGGCGGAATTCGAACTCAGAACATAAAGGCAGATGAAATACCTATTTCTTTACTACCCACAAGGAGCTAAACACAGAGAGGACAAACAAGGACAGACAAACGGATTAAGTCGATTATATCGACCCCAGTGCGTAACTGGTACTTATTTTATCGACCCCGAAAGGATGAAAGGCAAAGTCAACCTCGGCAGAATTTGAACTCAGAACGTAGCGGCAGACGAAATACTGCTAAGCATTTCGCTCGGCATGCTAACGTTTCTGTCAGCTCGCCGCCTTGCGTTTTGGTTATAGTATATAACAACTGATTCAGACTGGTTTCAGAAATTCCTCTGGTGATATTTGAGATTTGTAGTGATGCTCTGGAATGTTGTCTTAACAGAATTTATGAAACTATCATGGGTGTGTTTCACCGAATGTGAAGCATGGAAGAAATAAGGATTACAGTATTGGTTTATCTTCATCTGCAACATATTGGTGAGTTTATGAAGAACGTATTTTCAGTCACTGCTAAAATTTTGAAAGAGATTGCTTCTGTGATGAAGAAAGGAAAATATCAAAACTGGGTTGATTCGACTCTAGTCAAAGGTTGACTCGCAACCTTATCGCCGCAGTTTTCCACCTATATCGGTGTGCTGTTTCCTGCATAAGATTGGTTTGGAACTCAAGCAACTGAAGCAAACCACCTTGGAAGCTGATACCAGTTCCAGGTGGTTGTGGCTGACAAAAGACCGTAGAGAAATCCCTTCAACCGGTGGCGGTTAATTCAGTCTCACCATCTCACTCACATGAAGCGTACATGAAGAGTACAGGCATGTAACCCTTTGATACCTGGTGAAGATAAGGAAACTTTTCCACAGTGCAATGCATTTGGTCGCCATCAAGAAAAGAGATTGCAAAATATTTAAGTAACTCCTGCAGATTCTTATTTCACTTATTTCTAAGAGGAAAAAATCAATTAATTCCATTATTGAAGATAAGTCTCCTGACCATACTGCAAGAGCAACAATAATGGTTAGGAGAGCCTCCGCTCAAAATTATATTCTTGTCATGACAGAGTACAAATACGAATTGCTTTGAAAATATTTGAGAATATATTCAACACAATCTTGTAAAATAATACAAGATTATTAACTTCATTTTTGTATTTGGTTTTCAAGGTTTTTGTGTGAATTCGAGAGTTGAAACACATTTTCTTGTCTCTTGGAAAAGTCATGCCCCAATAATAATAATAACACACGCGTGGGTTCAATTCCACTTTTTTTATTATTGTTATGTGGAAGCACTCCGTCGGATACGACGGCGAGGGTTCCGGTTGATCCGAATCAACGGAAGAGCCTGCTCGTGAAATTAACGTGTAAGTGGCTGAGCACTCCACAGACACGTGCACCCTTAACGTAGTTAGTTCTCGGGGATATTCAGCGTGACACAGAGAGTGACAAAGCCGGCCCCTTGAAATACAGGTAGAACAGAAACAGGAAGTAAGAGTGAGAGAAAGTTGTGGTGAAAGAGTACAGCAGGGATCCCCACCATCCTCTGCCGGGGCCTCGTGGAGCTTTTAGATGTTTTTGCTCAATAAACACTCACAACGCCCTGTCTGGGAATCGAAACCGCGATCCTACGACCGCGAGTCCGCTGCCCTAACCACTGGGCCATTGCGCCTCCATTATTATTGTTGCTCAATTGGTTAAATATCTAACCGACTGGTTAATCAACCGTTTGTTTCACGTGCTGGTTAAACAATCAATGAGATGTTTGTTGATCGAAGTTCTTTAGTCACTATTTACGATCTTTTCAGTAACTTAGTGGCTTCCCCTCTTGCTCCAAGGTCTGCTCTGCATCTGTCTGAGAAGTAATCTTCTGTATGTTTGTGTGTGTGCGTGTGTGTGTGTGTGTGTGTGTGTGTGTGTGTGTGTGTGTGGTGTGTGCATGCATGCTCGTATATTTGGGTGTAGATGTGCGTTTGCTTAGAAGAGAAGGTAAAGGCGGGAATAAACGAAGGCGGCGAGCTGGCAGAAACGTTAGCACGCCGGGCGAAATGCATAGCCGTATTTCGCCTGCCGTTACGTTCTGAGTTCAAATTCCGCCGAGGTCGACTTTGCCTTTCATCTTTTCGGGATCGATAAATTAAGTACCAGTTACGCACTGGGGTCGATGTAATCGACCCTACTCCGTTTGTCTGTCCTTGTTTGTCCCCTCTATGTTTAGCCCCTTGTGGGTAATAAAGAAATACGTATTTCGTCTGCCGTTATGTTCTGAGTTCAAATTTCGCCGGGGTCGACTTTGCCTTTCATCCTTTCGGGGTCGATAAATTAAGTACCAGTTACGCACTGGGGTCGCTGTAATCGACTTAATACCTATGTCTGTCCTTGTTTGTCCCCTCTGTATTTAGCCCCTTGTGGATAATAAAGAAATACGTATTTCGCCTGCTGTTATGTTCTGTGTTCAAATTCCGCCGAGGTCGACTTTGTCTTTCATCCTTTCGAGGTCGATAAATTAAGTATCAGTTATGCACTGGGGTCGCTGTAATCGACCCTACTCCGTTTGTCTGTCCTTGTTTGTCCCCTCTATGTCTAACCCCTTGTGGGTAATAAAGAAATACGTATTTCGCCTGCCGTTACGTTCTGAGTTCAAATTCCGCCGAGGTCGACTTTGCCTTTCATCCTTTCGGGGTCGATAAATTAAGAACCAGTTACGCACTGGGGTCGCTGTAATCGACTTAATCCGTTTATCTGTCCTTGTTTGTCCCCTCTGTGTTTAGTCCGTTGTGGGTAGTAAAGAAATAGGTAAAGGCGGGGGTAAGAGAAGGCTTTGTGCGTGTGTGGGTGTGTGCTTGTATGTGCGCGTGCATGTGAGTGTGTGCGTGTGTGTGTGTGAGTGTGTGGTTGTGCGTGTGCATCCGTGTAATCACTTGTATGTGTCTGTTTGAGAGCGTGTGTCCATTGGCCACCCGTGTCCTCTTTAAGCGTTCCATCTTTTGCCATTTTTGTTCTTGGTCAGTTTCACGTCTGCTGAAGGTTTTATGGGTTTAAGTTGTCCATTCTTTATGTGAGGTGGAGCGAGGGGGGAGAACAGGGTAGGTGTGTGTGTGAGAGAGCATCTGTGTGTACATGTGCGAGAGTATCTTTATGTGTGTGAGATGGTGTTTTTGCGCGTGTGCGTGAGAGAGATATTTTGTGGTCTGGTGGGCACGTTCGAGTCAGTGTGTTTGCACGTGTGAGTGTGTTTGAATGCGTGTGTGTATATGTGTGTGCGTGTGTGCGTGTGTGGTGTGTGTGTGTATGTGTGCGTGCGTGTGAATGCTTTCTTATGTAAGTGTTTTCCAACATTTGTGAGTGCGTATCTGGCGGTTTTTGAATATGCTAGCATTCCGTGCAGTGGTGTGTGTGTATGTATGTGTGTGTGTGTGTATTCTTGTGTACGTATGTGTGTGTGTGTATTCTTGTGTACGTATGTGTGTGTGTGTATTCTTGTGTGCGTATGTGTGTGTGTGTATTCTTGTGTACGTATATGTGTGTGTGTATTCTTGTGTACGTATGTTGTGTGTTGTATTCTTGTGTGCGTATGTGTGTTGTGTATTCGTGTGTACTTATATGTGTGTGTGTATTCTTGTGTGCGTATGGTGTGTGTGTATTCTTGTGTACGTATGTGTGGTGTGTATTCTTGTGTACGTATATGTGTGTGTGTATTCTGTGTGCGTATGTGTGTGTGGTATTCTTGTGTACGTATGTGTGTGTATTCTTGTGTACGTTTGTGTGTGTGTGTGTTTCTGTGTGTGCGTATGTGGTGTGTGTGTATTCTTGTGTACGTATTGTGTGTGTAATTCTTGTGTACGTATGTGTGTGTATTCTTGTGTACGTAGTGTGTGTGTGTATTCTTGTGTACGTATGTGTGTGTGTGTGTATTCTTGTGTAGTATATGTGTGTGTGTTTCTTGTGTACGTATGTGTGTGTATTCTGTGTACGTATGTGTGTGTGTGTATTCTTGTGTACGTATGTGTGTGGTGTGTGTATTATGTGTACGTATGTGTGGTGTGTATTCTTGTGTACGTATGTGTGTGTGTATTCTTGTGTACGTATGTGGTGTGTATTCTTGTGTACGTAGTGTGTGTGTTCTTGTGTACGTATGTGTGTGTGTATTCTTGTGTACGTATGTGTGTGTGTATTCTTGTACGTATGTGGTGTATTCTTGTGTACGTATGTGTGTGTGTGTGTTCTTGTGTACGTATGTGTGTGTGTGTGTATTCTTGTGTACGTATGTGTGTGTGTGTATTCTTGTGTGCGTATGTGTGTGTGTATTCTTGTGTACGTATGTGTGTGTGTGTGTATTCTTGTGTGCGTATGTGTGTGGTATTCTTGTGTACGTATATGTGTGTGTGTATTCTTTGTGTACGTATGTGTGTGTGTGTATTCTTGTGTACGTATGTGTGTGTGTGTATTCTTGTGTGCGTATGTGTGTGTGTATTCTTGTGTACGTATATGTGTGTGTATTCTTGTGTACGTATGTGTGTGTATTCTTGTGTACGTATGTGTGTGTGTGTGTATTCTTGTGTACGTATGTGTGTGTGTTTCTTGTGTAGTATGTGTGTGTGGTGTGTCTTTGTGTACGTATGTGTTGTGTGTGTATTCTTGTGTGCGTATGTGTGTGTGTATTCTTGTGTACGTATATGTGTGTGTGTATTCTTGTGTGCGTATGTGTGTGTGTATTCTTGTGTACGTATATGTGTGTGTGTGATTCTTGTGTACGTATTGTGTGTCTTCTTAGTTGTACGTATGTGTGTGTGTGTGTATTCTTGTGTACGTATGTGTGTGTGTATCTTGTGTACGTATGTGTGTGTGTATTCTTGTGTACGTATGTGTGTGTGTATTCTTGTGTACGTATGTGTGTGTATTCTTGTGTACGTATGTGTGTGGGTGTTATTCTTGTGTACGTATGTGGGTTGTGTGTGTATTCTTGTGTACGTATGTGTGTGTGTGTATTCTTGTGTGCGTATGTGTGTGTGTATTCTTGTGTACGTATATGTGTGTGTGTATTCTTGTGTACGTATGTGTGTGTGTATTCTTGTGTACGTATATGTGTGTGTGTATTCTTGTGTACGTATGTGTGTGTGTGTATTCTTGTGTACGTATGGTGTGTGTGTGTATTCTTGTGTGCGTATGTGTGTGTGTATTCTTGTGTACGTATATGTGTGTGTGTATTCTTGTGTACGTATGTGTGTGTATTCTTGTGTACGTATGTGTGTGTGTGTGTATTCTTGTGTACGTATGTGTGTGTGTGTATTCTTGTGTACGTATGTGTGTGTGTGTATTCTTGTGTACGTATGTGTGTGTGTATTCTTGTGTACGTATGTGTGTGTGTGTACGTATGTGTACGTATGTGTATGAGTGTGCTCGTGTTCGTTTGCGGTTGTGCACGTATGTGTATATTTATGCGCGCATGTGCTTGCGTATGTCTGTACGTGTGTATGTCTGGTGTGGTGTATGTATTTGTGTGTGTATATATATATATGGTATGTGTGTATATGTGGTGTGTGTGTGTGTATGTGTGGTGTGTATGTGTTTGTGTGGTGTTGTGTGTGTGTATACATGGTATGTGTGTGTGTATGTGTTTGTGTGGTATTGTGTGTGTGTGTATGTATGCACGGATACATCTAAACACATACAAAAACATACATACAAGCGTGAATGCACACAAGCATGAGAACAATTCCCAGACAGACCTTAGTGCTAAATAAGAGGTTATTAAGTCACTGAAAAGGTTGCGAACAGCGACAAAAGAACTTTGAATAACAAACAACCGATTCATTGCTTCAGCAGCACATTAAACAAACGATCGATTAGCAAGTTGAGTAGATATTTAACCAATTGCGTAACAATAAAGAAGTGGAGCTGAACCCGTGCGTGTATTTTTTTTTTATTATTGGCGTAATGACTCTCTCAAAACACACGATATTATTTCTTATTTATGTTGATTGTTTATAAATGTTTACACAGTTACAAGTGTGTGTGTGTGTGAGTGTGTGTGTGTGTGTGTGTGTGTGTGTGTGTGTGTGTGTGTGTGTGTGTTGTGTGTGTGTTTGTGTGTGTGTGTGTGTGTGTGCATTCGCTCAATTCCTCTTGGTCAATTAACGGTAGCGTCTCGACTAGAAATTACAGCAGAAATTTTATATATTCATTCTATCTTTCTACATTTTAATTATATCTTTCTATTCGATTATGACATAAATACTCAGAATTACCTGAAATATTCTTGGAATAGTTTTGCTGCATTCTGAAGATTTAGTAGATAGAGAAAATACCCTGTGACAATCAATTTTTGTAATTACTTCCACCTTAACGAAGGCAGTGGTATTGTTTTCAGTCGTGTTTATTTGCTTGCTTGACCGTGGATAATATATCTCAAGAACCGCTGGATGGATTAGGGCACGAACTGACTAGATTTGATAACACTTACAATCAGTTAAGATCAGAAGCCATGAGAGCCACTGGTACTGCATCAGGGCATTTATTATTATTATTATTATTATTATTATTATTATTATTATTATTATTATTATTATTATTATTATTATTATTATTATTATATTATCATCATCATTATTATTATTATTATTATTTCGGTTATTATTAAGTGAAGCTACAGTAATGAGCTGAAATCTGAAGGGATTACCGTATCTTCAGCGAGCGCTATATACAGCAGCTAGTTCGAGCGTTGCTTAGAATTCTTCGTAGTATTCCGACATTCTGAGTTCAAATACCCTCCTTGATCAATCTTGCTTTCCCTCATTTGAGTCATCGAAATAGAATATCTCGAACTGATTCTTCTCTCTCACCTTTTCTCTTCTCTCTCTCTCTCTCACTCTCTTCTCTCTCTCTCTCTCTCTCCTCTCTCTCTCTCTCTCTCTCTCTCTCTCCCTATGGGAGAAATCAGTACTGGTCAAACTTCGAGAAGGTTGAGCTTTGCCAAGTATAAAATGTCGAAAACACGCCATATGTTAACTCATATGTTATGTGTGGAGGCACATGGCCTAGTGGTTAGAGTAGCGGACTCGCGGTCGAGGGATCGCGGGTTCGAATCTCAGACCGGGCGATGTGTGTGTTTATGAGCGAAAAATCGAAGCTCCACGCGGCTCCGGCAGAAGGTAATGGCGTACTTCTGCTGACTCTTTCGCTACAACTTTCTCTCACTCTTTCCACCTGCATCTTGCAACTCACCTGCGATGGACCGGCGTCCCGTCCAGATGGTGAACCTATACGTCAAGGAAACCGGGAAACTGGTCCTTATGAGCCAGGCGTGACTCGAGAAGGAACAAACAACATATGTTACGTCTGTTACACTACCATTCGATGAGGAGCAAGGCTCTGCCATGCCTTAGACAAAACGGATCCCATACACTGCTTCTTTGGTATTTCTAATCTCAAAATATGTTTCTCTTAAAATATGCAAACTTTATTCCCTAATTATACGAAACTTCCCTTCTCATATCATATATTCAATCACTCCTGACTTACATTCTTCTGTGATTAACTCTACTCCTGTAATCTGATCTTTACAAGTCGAGAAGTTTTCTGTCTTTACATAAAACCTTTTACAAATCCATGGGATGTTACATATGTATTTTTCATCTTGCAATTCACAAGGTTTAGAGAATGCGTGTACTAAGACCACACGCCTTCATTGGTCAGTTAAAGTTGAGACAGTGTCACGTGAAAACTTGCTGGGGCTGCCTGCTGGAGCCTAGCAGCAGGTATTTTTAAAAGGGAAAAATTTGACAAGACAGTCAGTCGCCCGCTGACACGCGTTGACGCTACATCGAAGAGGCCAGGGAACAGAAGAAAGAAGAAGAAAGGAGACATGCACCCAACACCAGAGCTGAAAACACCTCCGAAAGGGTGTGGCCGCGCCACGTCAAAACGGTAGAGGAGTAGGGGCCGAAACCGGACGTGGTTCCTTCTGATGATGTCTTGAGCTAAATGGATCTTATAAAGGAGCTGTTGTGGTAGCAGACCACGAAACCCGGTTGAAAATCCCCCCACCTCAGTGAGGACTCTGTGAAGCGTGAAGAGTAGCATTAATTTTGAAGGCATTTGTGATTTTGTGTGCGTTGATGATTCTCTGAATTTTCTCAGATAAACACGCACACAAAAAAAAGTTAAAAACTGTACAATTTGGTGTAATATCTGCTTTTTGCTTTTAGAGTGATTTGCTTGCATGTGTTATGGGACAGACTGAATATCTGTTACTCAATAATTCATCTTTCTGCTAATTTATTTACACGGTAGAAGCTGATTTACTTGTGTAGGTTAGTTTTAGCCAATGTTATGAGCAATTGACAATTACTTTGTGAATAATTACTCAGTTACTTCATAAATAAATGCAACGAATTTGAACCCACTCGGGTTCCGTGTACTTATTCAGAAATATGACTCATTTTAAGAATCGAGGATCAAGTTGATCGAAATGTACTGTAGATGCAATTACCAAAATAGTTTTCATCTCTGAAGTTGAAGTTGATAATTAGAAACAATATAATTGTATTGAAATTTACTCATCTCAGTCGACTTTTTGACATCTAATTAACTTCTTAATATTCAATTAATTTTTGATTTTTCTATCAACCTGTTGAACGTCATAGAACTTAAACAAATTGTAGTAATGAGAACCTGACTAATTTAGTCATAAAAGTATCGAGTAAGATAGATTGGATGTTGTTTTGCTCTTGTTCTTTCGTACGGAATCACCCCTGATCAAGTAGACCTTTAACTAAAGATATGTTTAGGCATATGTTGCGGTATAGAAGGTGATAGCACCACGTAAAAAGCACCCACTTTAGCTCGAGCGAGTCATTACATGTGTATGTGTGCTTTACCTTGAGTACGCAGTTCCGTATTGGACCCCTAGAGTACTATGGGGACAAACGGCGCGCTTTAGATATTTTAAATTCAGTAGAGTTTAATCCTTCTCTAGGTCTAACCACAACCGAGTTCTTCCGGAGAAAGAGACTGACACACAGACAGGCAGAATGACAGAAATAACAGAGTAGGTCCCTGTACAGACTTGATACTATATCTATCGACCACTAGGAAAGGAAGTAAATCTGATCTCGTCGGGATACGGAATTATTAATGTCGTGCATACATGCATACATATACGCTCGCATATATACATATGTATGTATGCATATATATATATATATATATACTCTTTTACTTGTTTCAGTTATTTGACTGTGACCATGCTGGAGCACCACCTTTAGTCGAGCAAATCGCCCCCAGGCCATATTCTTTGTAAGCCTAGTACTTATTCTATCGGTCTCTTTTGACGAACCGCTAAGTTACGAGGACGTAAACACACCAGCATCGGTCGTCAAGCAATGTTGGGGGAGGGAGAAACACAGACACTCAAACATATACTCACACATACATATATATATACATATATGCGACGGGCTTCTTTCAGTTTCTTCTCTACCAAATCCACTCACAAGGCTTTGGTCGACCCGAGTCTATAGTACAAGACACTTGCCCAAGATGCCACGCAGTGGGACTGAACCCAGAACCATATGGTTCGTAGGCAAGTTATCACACAGCCACTCTGCGCCTATATATATATAAAGAGAGAGATGCAGCACGGATTTTTGTCAGTGAACAGGTCGCGGATTTTAGCGACGAAAATATTTTGACAAATTAAACTTAACTGTTGAAGTGAATCGAACGGCTTTTGTGTGTTTCTTAAATGGCTTACAAACACCTTCGACGCTGCAATTGTTTTCGTTCCAGCACACGATCTCAGATCAAATCACTTGCTATGCGAGTACATATATATATATATATATATATATATATACACATACATACATACATACATTCACACACAAGCCTATTCCAATGTATATATGTGTGTATGTACACACATATATCCGTACATACACACACACACAAACAAACACACACACACAAAGACACACGTGCGTATAGAGAAACACACATCACCAACCACAGCTTTGATAAATGTCTTCCATCTTCATAGTCTTCATCATTTCATCTTCTTTTGAACCACAGTGTATCAACGACTACATTCTACAATAAATATCCTCCATTTTTAAAGACGGCAGGCTGTGATTTGAAGTATAATTGGTTGCAAATTTTAGGAGGTCAATCGATCACGCAAAGGCTCCCTTGTTGGTCCGATACCGCAAGCTTATTTTCACCATCTCTCTACACATTTTTGCAACCACTCCATCACCTTAGAATAAATAATAGTCATAGATCAAGTTTATTTGTTTTTTGTTTTTTTTTTTTTGTCTTTATTTTATTTCATTTTATTTTGTTTTATTTCACTTTCAGTCATATTGCTGTACTGAGTTTTAAGACTATGCAAAAACAAATAAACATAGAAATAAATACAAAATACAAAATACAAAAAAAAAACCATACTGTAACCATGTGACAAGGTCCCAATACATTTCAGAATTTTCAGAAAATTACTTTGTCTTTATGCATTATTTGTGAATTAATATTTTTTAGTTTCTTTTTGTTTTATAACGTCCTCTCCAAATTTTCTTTCTCAAACCCAATTTTTTTCTTCCTTATTTTCATTCCATTATAATATATCTGAAATTCTTTAGC
>NW_021832627.1:25000-30202 GCF_006345805.1 Octopus sinensis | reverse complement strand
GTCGAACACTGCATCCTTCAAAACTTCCGTGCTTCCTGAGATTCGCCAACACTACACCTGATTTTCTCCCCTCCATACACACACAAGCATGGAACACCTGCCGGCATCAGTTGTTAGTTGTCTGAGCACTGCATCCTTCAAAACTCCATGCTTCCTGAGATTCGCCAACACTACACCTGATTTCCTCCCCTCCATACACCCGCAAGCATGGAACAAACTGCCGGCATCAGTTGTTAGTTGTCGGAGCACTGCATCCTTCAAAACTTCCATGCTTCTGAGATTCGCCAACACCTGATCTTCTCCCCTCCATACACACAAGCATGGAACAAACTGCCGGCATCAGTTGTTAGTTGTCGAGCACTGCATCCTTCAAAACTTCCATGCTTCCTGAGATTCGCCAACACTACACCTGATTTTCTCCCCTCCATACACACACAAGCATGGAACAAACTGCCGGCATCAGTTGTTAATTGTCTGAGCACTGCATCCTTCAAAACTTCCATTCTTCCTGAGATTCGCCAACACTACACCTGATTTTCTCCCCTCCATACACACTCAAGCATGGAACAACCTGCCGGCATCAGTTGTTAGTTGTCGGAGCACTGCATCCTTCAAAACTTCCATGCTTCCTGAGATTTGCCAACACTACACCTGATATTTCTCCCCTCCATACACACACAAGCATGGAACAAACTGCCGGCATCAGTTGTTAATTGTCGGAACACTGCATCCTTCAAAACTTCCATGCTTCCTGAGATTCGCCAACACTACACCTGATTTTTCTCCCCTCCATACACACACAAGCATGGAACAAACTGCCGGCATCAGTTGTTAATCGTCTGAGCACTGCATCCTTCAAAACTTTCATGCTTCCTGAGATTCGCCAACTCTACACCTGATTTTCTCCCCTCCATACACACACAAGCATGGAGCAACCTGCCAGCATCAGTTGTTAATTGTCTGAGCACTGCATCTTTCAAAACCTCCATGCTTTCTGAGATTCGCCAACACTACACCTGATTTCCTCCCCTCCATACACACGCAAGCATGGAACAAACTGCCGGCATCAGTTGTTAATTGTCTGAGCACTGCATCCTTCAAAACTTCCATTCTTCCTGAGATTCGCCAACTCTACACCTGATTTTCTCCCCTCCATACACACACAAGCATGGAGCAACCTGCCAGCATCAGTTGTTAATTGTCTGAGCACTGCATCTTTCAAAACCTCCATGCTTTCTGAGATTCGCCAACACTAAACCTGATTTGTTCCCCTCCAAACACACACAAGCATGGAACAAACTGCCGGCATCAGTTGATAGTTGTCGGAGCACTGCATCCTTCAAAACTTCCATGCTTCCTGAGATTCGCCAACACTACACCTGATTTTCTCCACTCCATACACACACAAGCATGGAACAAACTGCCGGCATCAGTTGTTAGTTGTCGGAGCACTGCATCCTTCAAAACTTCCATGCTTCCTGAGATTCGCCAACACTACACCTGATTTTCTCCCCTCCATACACACACAAGCATGGAACAAACTGCCGGCATCAGTTGTTAATTGTCTGAGCACTGCATCCTTCAAAATGTCCATGCTTTCTGAGATTCGCCAACACTACACCTGATTTTCTCCCCTCCATACACACGCAAGCATGGAACAAACTGCCGGCATCAGTTGTTAGTTGTCTGCGCACTGCATCCTTCAAAACTTCCATGCTTCCTGAGATTCGCCAACACTATACCTGATTTCCTCCCCTCCATACACACACAAGCATGGAACAAACTGCTGGCATCAGTTGTTAGTTGTCGGAGCACTGCATCCTTCAAAACTTCCATGCTTCCTGAGATTCGCTAATACTACACCTGATTTCCTCCCCTCCATACACACACAAGCAAGGAACAAACTGCCGGCATCAGTTGTTAGTTGTCGGAGCACTGCATCCTTCAAAACTTCCATGCTTTCTGAGATTCGCCAACACTACACCTGATTTCCTCCCCTCCATACACACGCAAGCATGGAACAAACTGCCGGCATCAGTTGTTAATCGTCTGAGCACTGCATCCTTCAAAACTTCCATTCTTCCTGAGATTCGCCAACACTACACCTGATTTTCTCCCCTCCATACACACTCAAGCATGGAACAACCTGCCGGCATCAGTTGTTAGTTGTCGGAGCACTGCATCCTTCAAAACTTCCATGCTTCCTGAGATTCGCCAACACTACACCTGATTTTCTCCCCTCCATACACACGCAAGCATGGAACAAACTGCCGGCATCAGTTGTTAATTGTCTGAGCACTGCATCCTTCAAAACCTCCATGCTTTCTGAGATTCGCCAACACTACACCTGATTTCCTCCCCTCCATACACACGCAAGCATGGTACAAACTGCCGGCATCAGTTGTTAGTTGTCGGAGCACTGCATCCTTCAAAACTTCCATGCTTCCTGAGATTCGCCAACACTACACCTGATTTTTCTCCCCTCCATACACACACAAGCATGGAACAAACTGCCGGCATCAGTTGTTAATCGTCTGAGCACTGCATCCTTCAAAACTTACATTCTTCCTGAGATTCGCCAACACTACACCTGATTTTCTCCCCTCCATACACACACAAGCATGGAGCAACCTGCCAGCATCAGTTGTTAATTGTCTGAGCACTGCATCTTTCAAAACCTCCATGCTTTCTGAGATTCGCCAACACTAAACCTGATTTTTTCCCCTCCATACACACACAAGCATGGAACAAACTGCCGGCATCAGTTGTTAGTTGTCGGAGCACTGCATCCTTCAAAACTTCTATGCTTCCTGAGATTCGCCAACACTACACCTGATTTTCTCCACTCCATACACACACAAGCATGGAACAAACTGCCGGCATCAGTTGTTAGTTGTCGGAGCACTGCATCCTTCAAAACGTCCATGCTTCCTGAGATTCGCCAACACTACACCTGATTTTCTCCCCTCCATACACACGCAAGCATGGAACAAACTGCCGGCATCAGTTGTTAGTTGTCGGAGCACTGCATCCTTCAAAACGTCCATGCTTCCTGAGATTCGCCAACACTACACCTGATTTTCTCCCCTCCATACACACGCAAGCATGGAACAAACTGCCGGCATCAGTTGTTAGTTGTCGGAGCACTGCATCCTTCAAAACGTCCATGCTTCCTGAGATTCGCCAACACTACACCTGATATCCTCCCCTCCATACACACGCAAGCATGGAACAAACTGCCGGCATCAGTTGTTAGTTGTCGGAGCACTGCATCCTTCAAAACGTCCATGCTTCCTGAGATTCGGCAACACTACACCTGATTTTCTCCCCTCCATACACACGCAAGCATGGAACAAACTGCCGGCATCAGTTGTTAGTTGTCTGAGCACTGCATCCTTCAAAACCTCCATGCTTCCTGAGATTCGGCAACACTACACCTGATTTTCTCCCCTCCATACACACGCAAGCATGGAACAAACTGCCGGCATCAGTTGTTAGTTGTCTGAGCACTGCATCCTTCAAAACTTCCATTCTTCCTGAGATTCGGCAACACTACACCTGATTTTCTCCCCTCCATACACACGCAAGCATGGAACAAACTGCCGGCATCAGTTGTTAGTTGTCGGAGCACTGCATCCTTCCAAACGTCCATGCTTCCTGAGATTCGCCAAAACTACACCTGATTTTCTCCCCTCCATACACACGCAAGCATGGAACAAACTGCCGGCATCAGTTGTTAGTTGTCTGAGCACTGCATCTTCAAAACTTCCATGCTTCCTGAGATTCGGCAACACTACACCTGATTTTCTCCCCTCCATACACACGCAAGCATGGAACAAACTGCCGGCATCAGTTGTTGGTTGTCTGAGCACTGCATCCTTCAAAACTTCCATGCTTCCTGAGATTCGGCAACACTACACCTGATTTTCTCCCCTCCATACACACGCAAGCATGGAACAAACTGCCGGCATCAGTTGTTGGTTGTCTGAGCACTGCATCCTTTAAAACTTCCATGCTTCCTGAGATTCGCCAACACTACACCTGATTTCTCCCCTCCATACACACGCAAGCATGGAACAAACTGCCGGCATCAGTTGTTAATGGTCTGAGCACTGCATCCTTCAAAACTTCCATGCTTCCAGAGATTCGGCAACACTACACCTGATTTTCTCCCCTCCATACACACGCAAGCATGGAACAAACTGCCGGCATCAGTTGTTACTTGTCTGAGCACTGCATCCTTCAAAACTTCCATGCTTCCTGAGATTCGGCAACACTACACCTGATTTTCTCCCCTCCATACACACGCAAGCACGGAACAAACCTGCCGGCATCAGTTGTTACTTGTCGGAGCAATGCATCCTTCAAAACTTCCATGCTTCCTGAGATTCGCCAACACTACACCTGATTTTCTCCCCTCCATACACACGCAAGCACGGAACAAACTGCCGGCATCAGTTGTTAGTTGTCGGAGCACTGCATCCTTCAAAACTTCCATGCTTCCTGAGATTCGTCAACACTACACCT
This sequence comes from Octopus sinensis, assembly GCF_006345805.1. Taxonomy (NCBI): domain Eukaryota; kingdom Metazoa; phylum Mollusca; class Cephalopoda; order Octopoda; family Octopodidae; genus Octopus; species Octopus sinensis. The sequence goes on along the minus strand of NW_021832627.1, from coordinate 25,675 downwards.
GATCTTCTCCCCTCCATACACACGCTAATGCATGGAACAAACTGCCGGCATCAGTTGTTAGTTGTCGGAGCACTGCATCCTTCAAAACTTCCATGCTTCCTGAGATTCGCCAACACTACACCTGATTTTCTCCCCTCCATACACACGCAAGCATGGAACAAACTGCCGGCATCAGTTGTTAGTTGTCTGAGCACTGCATCCTTCAAAACCTCCATGCTTCCTGAAATTCGGCAACACTACACCTGATTTTCTCCCCTCCATACACACGCAAGCATGGAACAAACTGCCGGCATCAGTTGTTAGTTGTCTGAGCACTGCATCCTTCAAAACTTCCATTCTTCCTGAGATTCGGCAACACTACACCTGATTTTCTCCCCTCCATACACACGCAAGCATGGAACAAACTGCCGGCATCAGTTGTTAGTTGTCGGAGCACTGCATCCTTCCAAACGTCCATGCTTCCTGAGATTCGCCAAAACTACACCTGATTTTCTCCCCTCCATACACACGCAAGCATGGAACAAACTGCCGGCATCAGTTGTTAGTTGTCTGAGCACTGCATCTTCAAAAACTTTCCATGCTCCTGAGATTCGGCAACACTACACCTGATTTTCTCCCCTCCATACACACGCAAGCATGGAACAAACTGCCGGCATCAGTTGTTGGTTGTCTGAG
>NW_021832627.1:5000-20000 GCF_006345805.1 Octopus sinensis | reverse complement strand
ATGGAATTTGGCATAGATATGTGCGCAACATCAGTCATAAAAAAGGGACAGGTAGTCAGCAGTGAAGGCCAGATAGCAAGAGAGTAAAATCACTGAAGGAAGAGAATCATAAGTGCTTCGGAGTATTAGAATCTGACAGTGTACTAACAATAGAACTAAAAACAAAAATAGATAAGGAGTACATCGGAAGGGTGAAGAAGCTAATGAAGGGAAAGCTAAGTGTTCTAAATCTAGTAAAGGTTGTAAAAACTTTGGGAAGTATGGTTACTTCGGTTTTCAGCAGAATTTGTTGATTTGAAAAAATCTGAATTACCAAATCTAGACAGAAGAACAAGGAAGGAATTCAATATGAATGGAGGACTTCAGCCTCGATTAGGAAGAGCAACATTGCACTTACTTAGAATAACGAAAGTGGAAGAGGTTTAATATAACCAGAAGGTAGCGTAGAGATAGCCAGAGTTGATATATATAATAGTGAAGAAAATCTATGATTTGCAAGAGTTATAGTAGCAGATAGGAAAGGAAAAAGCCATATGAAATTAAAACCAGAAAAATAAGGGAGAAACTGACATGAGAATGTTTTGCATGGTCGATTGGCAAAGATAGTTGCAGGAAATAGTAATATTGAGACATGGTTATGGTTGCTGAAAGGAATCTGAAAAGGGAGACAGAGTTTCTAAGCAACATCTTGATAGTGAGGTCGGACTTATATTTCGGAGATATCTATGAATATTAACATCCACGTCCTCTGATGTCATACAATAATTATTGTAGATGTAGGTTTCAGGACTAATGAATGCCTATTACTGGATCATTTGCGCTATCAGCCCTGTCGTAAGCATGTGAGACAATGATATTCCATTGTCTCACACCCTACCGTCTTAACCACGGAAAGAACACAACACACTTTGCGATATAAGGAAATCGACGGGATAATCATAACCGAAACGCCTATGATCATATTCTTGTCATCAGTGAACAACAAGCATTCTTTACAAGCAACTGAAATATATTCTGGGAAACGAGGAATATTCGTCGGGTTTGCATTTTAGTAACTCGAGAGATGAGGTCGTATCTTTGAGCAGATATGGCCATCCCAATAATCGATAAAAACAATGGCGTTTGTTTTAGAAAAGCGTCAAGTAGATAAGAATGGGTGTTGCCAGGACATATGAAAAATAAAATTTTGGTAATATAATAGAAGTCGAGGACACATGAAACCGTAGTTAAGGGTGCTACACACGATAACAAGCTCGTGATTTCAAATACAGGACCGAGAGATGTATGGCGCGCAAGACACTTCGTCTCATGTTACACAGCGACCATTTCAACACTTGACGTGTAGGAATGGTGAGTAGCTGGAAAATAGTTTTATTTTCCGGATATTAAAGAATTTCAGCCAATCACATACATCAAGGGAAAATACTGCCACTCTCGTTTAAAAAAGAAAGGAGAATTACAAACAGGGTATTTCATTCAGTATGCTTATCGGATAGCACCTGGAACGTTGGACAAAAATAGAATATTTAGATAAGTGGATAAAATTGATTTAATTTCTGTTAAAAATCCAAACTGAAGTAATATTTGGAGCCGGCGTTATAAAGGTAAATAATTTTCTTACTTTTCTTTTAAGATTTTACATTTATATATACACACACATATATATGATTTATTTTTTCCCTCTCTCTCTATCTTTCTATAAATATGAGACTTAATAAAATAACGTTGTTCCTGACGATCATTTTTCGGTGAGCATTTGGTTCCAAGCAAAAATAACATAGCGGATCGGCAAAAGTGACCAATAAAATCACACATACAAACATATATACACACACACACACACATTTATATATATATATATATATATATACATATATACGAGGGGCTTCTTTCAGTTTCTGTTTACCAAATCCACTCACAGGGCTTTGGTCGACCCGAGGCTATAGTAAAAGACACTTGCCTAAAGTGCAACGCTGTGGGACTGAACCAGGAACCATGTGATTGGTAAACAAGCTACTTACCACACAGACACTCCAAAGCCTATATATATATATATATATAATATATATATATATATATATATATATATATATATTATATATATATATATACATATATATATATATACAAACGTACATAATTGCACACATTCACATGCACAAACATGCACAGGTACACTTACAAACACATGAAAGGCAAAGGGGACTTCGGTGGGAAAGGAACTCAGAACGCGAATAGCCGACAGAAACGCTGAAAAGCAATTTGTAAATTTGTGTACAGGCATTGTGTACAGGCATTGCCGACTATTTTGCTTGGATATTCTTGTTTAATATTATATTTTTAATTTAATCTCTATATTTTTTAAGCGAACGACTTATTTTTTCATTCGAAAGTCCTGCGGGGATGGGAAGGTGACGAAGCATTCAGATCTGAGGTGGTGGAAGCATGTATTTAGTGGTATACACACAAGTGTCCTATGGGTTTTTGGTTGCATGTGTACTTAAGCAATTGAATTCAGGGAAAACCCTGCTCACCTAGAGACCGGAGACAATGCTATATAACTAAATGGATGGGAAGATGACAACTGGATGTCCTCTGATCATAGCTTTACTCAATCAGGAAACATTGGCTTGTGACGCAGATATGTTTATAATGTTTTCCATCAAACACCTGGAAATAGCTGCGAAATCTCTTTCCAATCACACGCTTTTATTTTACACAATGGAGGACATGGTTGCTAATGTTGGAATAAAAAAAATTAGTTGGTTATAGTTGGAATGCCTTTGTGTAAAATTACGATCAGTCAGGGCAAACAACAACGTCGACAACAACACCCTAAGTAAAACACACAAAAAAACAAAAAAATATGTACCTAAAATTGGCCTCGTTCTCAGACTGTATCACCACATCAAACAACGCAATTTTCTGCGTCAGACTTTCTATCATTACATGATACAACGCCATATCGTTAGCTGACAAGAGACATCTCTTAGGAGTAACGCTCAGATCTTTTTCGGGATCCATGATAATTCAATGGGTGTTGCTTCAGGAAAACGCCTAGTAAATAAGAAGGATTTCTGGCATGCTGTCACGCCTACATATGTCATGTACCATGTTCAATAATATAATTGGTGTCCACGCTGCTAATGGTGCTGAATTCACGATAGCGAGATCTCGGTTTCAATTCTCGTAAAGGGACTTGTATTGCGTTCTTAAGCAAAACACCTCATCTCATATTACTTTGCGTCGTGTAGGAATGGTGAATTTCTGGAAATTCCGGATATTAAAGTTCAGCGAATCCCATACATCGACAGAAAATACTGACACTGCCGTTAAAAAACCCCACACATAACGGGTTATAACAAATGTGTACTTCGGTCAGTATTCTTATCCGATACAAGTCGCAAAATGATACAATAAACTGTCATGAGGTAATAGAATATTCAGATAAGTGGATAAACCTTGTCTAATTTGTGTAAAAAATTAAAACTGAAGTCATATTTGGAGCCGGCATTATCGAGGTGAATCAATTTTTGCTACTTTCCTGTTAAGATTTAAAATTAATATTTATACACACACATATCTACACAGGCGAAAGTAAATCTAAGACCGATGATAATAGTCCTATTTCTCACAAAATATTTTGTTACTAAGACAATACAAATTACCTCTATCTTTTACACCTTATGCAGAATTCATTTCTCTTTCGAATGATGCAGACAATAACTATTTTTATACAACTTGAAGAATGCATGAAAGTACTTGTTCAATCAGAGTGGATATTTGATATTCTATCGCTTCATTATGTTATCTTATCTTATCATATATTATTATAAGATTGTAAATAAATCATAAAAATCAAAGTTGGAATTTCTTTCAGTAATATATTCTTCTATACACAATCATACACACCTGTGTATATGTGCATATATATATATATATATATATATATATATATTATATATATATATATATATAATATATATATAAATGGTAAAGGAACGCAATAGTGGCCAATAAATGATTCGGACAGATAGACAATAGAAAGCGGACAGGAGAAACAACGATTAGAAGGACAGGCAAAAATAGACGGCCCATTCGTGGCTTTCTTTCCTCAGTCAAGTCCACAAGACACGACCAACTCGGACAGTTACACTTGAGACGGTTCGATCTGTTTGCCCCACTAAAAGTCTCTCTCTCTCCACGTGTATATATATATATATATATATATATATATATATATATATATATATATGATATATATGTATATATATATATATATATATATGTGTTTGTGTGTGTGTGTGCGTTGTGTGTGTGTGTTTGTATGTGCGTGTATTCATATTCATTCGTCTTTTTTCCTCCTCTCACCAATAAGGGGTTCAACACCCGCCACCGACCTGCGCTACCCACCCTGTCTACTTCAGCTTGTCCGAATTTTTCATGCAACCATCAACTTATATTTGTGAAAACGAGACATTTGCGTCGTTGAAAGTAAGCTTCACAAGTATCATAGCACTTGCAGACAATTACTAAAACAAGGAGCCACACCAAGTGGGAAATTCCGTTTTAACCAGGGATATATGTACAATTGTTCCGAGTATAAATTATTTGATAAACAATCCACTTGACAAACAGTAATTAAGTACACTTTCAATGTAATTTTTAATACGGAATAAGCGGGATAAGAAGAAATAGGTGTAGCAGAGAGTCGCTGAGGAGATCACAGTATGTGAGACGAAAGAATTTAAATAAACTAATAATAATAATAATAATAATAATAATAATAATAATAATAATATTAATAATAATAATAATAATGATAATAGTAATAATAATAATAATAATAATAATAATAATAAAAAATAATAATAACAACAACTACAACAATAATAACAGTCGTTCCTACTATAGGCACAAGGCCTGAAATATTTTGGGGGGGTGAGTTAGTCGATTACATAGCCCCTAGTACTTAACTGGTATTTAATTTATAGACATCGAAATGATGAAATGCGAAGTAGACCTCGGGGAAATTTGAACTCAGAAACTAATGATGGATGAAATACTACCAAGCATTTTGCCCGGAGTGCTAACGATACTGCCAGCTAAACCTCAAATAATAATAATAATAATAATAATAATAATAATAATAATAATAATAATAATAATAATTATTATTATTATTATTATTATTATTATTATCCTGTCTTTGGAAGCACAAGGACAAGTCCATTACATCGAACCCAGTGTGTAATTGGTACTTAATTTATCGTCCCTGAAAGGATGAAAGACAAAGTCAACCTCGGCGGAATTTGAAATCAGAACGTAGTGAGAGATGAAATATATATTTTTTAACTACCCACGAGGGGCTATACACAGAGAAGACAAACAAGGACAGACAGACAAACGGATTAAGTCGATTATATCGACCCCAGTGCGTAACAGGTACTTATTTAATCGACCCCGAAAGATGAAAGGCAATCTCGACCTCGGCGGAATTTGAACTCAGAACGTAACCCTAGACGAAATACTGCTAAGCATTTCGCCCGACGTGCTAACGTTTCTGCCAACTCGCCGCCTTTGGACAGACGAAATACTTCTAAGCGTTTCACCAGGCGTCCCAAAAACTACCACAACAACGACAACAACAACAACAACAAAAATAACAACAACAACAATAAGAATAAGAATATTAATAATAATAATTAAGTGAATATCAAATATATATTGCGCGTGTTTCATTGGCAACAGACGACCATCTCCAAATAGAAGAATTTCTGTTTTAACACCCAATTTCAAAAATGCATGAACGTAATAATATTAAATATTAAGTAGAAATATTCCGCCGAGGTTGTCTTTGCTTTTTATCCTTTCGGGGTCGATGAAATCAATATCAGTTATATACTGGGGTCGATGTAATCAACTTACTCCTCCCCTGAAATTGCTGGTGTTGTGCCAAAATTTGGAATCAATGTGTAGGAGAAATAAAACAAAACACAGCATCACTACTACTAATGGACACCATGTTAATGGTTTTAACAAATTATAAAGTGAACGGCTTGGAGAGTGTTTCATCCTTATGCGTGTTTCCTTGGATTGAATCTGTGTAGGGGGGCATGTTTAGGCGCGGCTGTGTGGTAAGACGCTTGCTTCCAAATTTGGATTCGGGTTCAGTTCCACTGCGTGGCACGCTACATAAATGTCTTCTACCGTAGCCATTGGACTCTCAAAATCTTCAGGAGTGGATTTGGTAGATGGAAACGGAAAGAAGCCCATCGTGACTATTCTTTTACTTGTTTCAGTCATTTGACTGCGGCCATGTTGGAGCTCCGCCTTTAGTCGAACAAATCGACCCTAGGACTTAACCTTTGTAATCCTAGTACTTATTCTATCAGTTTCTTTTCCAGAACCGCTATGTTACAGGGACGTAAGCACACCAACATCGGTTGTCAAATGATGGTGGAGGGACAAATATAGACACACAAATACACACACACACATACGACGGGCTTATTTGAGTTTCCATCTATGAAATCCACTCACAAGACTATGGTCGGCCCTTGGCTATAGTAGAAGACACTCAGCCAAAATGTCTCGCAACGGGACTGAACCCGGAACCATGTGTTTCATACTCTACGCTCTACGGCCACTTCTATGTCTCTATATGTCTGTCTGTATGTATCAGTGTGTGTGTCTTTGTGTCAGTGTTTGTCCCACCGCTTGATGACCTGTGTTGGTTGTTTACGTTCCGGTAACTTAGCGGTTCACCAATATACTCCAATAAAATAAGTACAAGGCTTAAAAATTAAGTACAGAGGTCAATTAGTTCGACTCAAAACTTCTCAAACCAGTGCCATCTCTATATACCACATAATCCTTTCCAAGCCATGTTCGTTAAAGGAATTGTTCGTTACACGAGAAATGAAATACAAATAATACAATAGAAGAAATCCGTTCATGCCACTCCCCAAAGCCACATAAAAGTATATATTATACCTTAGCGTTGATACAAAAGAAAATCATGTAAAAGGTCGTATGTAGTGTGACTGCTCAGTTTGGTTTACCACTAAAACACCGGCTTGAACAGAAAAATGTGGTGCAGAAATTGGGTATCATGGGTTTAAGGTGTGGTTGATCATTGAGCGGAGGGACATAAATTATAACAGATTAGGAGCAAGAAAACATTTAGCCTTTTTCAAGAACATTCATTTTATAATTTATAATATAAGTATTGTGTGTGTGTGTGTGTGGTGTGTGGTGTGTGAGTTTTTGTGTCTGTGTCTGTCCACCACCATCGCTTTACAACCGATGTTGGTGAGTTTACGTCCATGTAAATTAGTGGTACAGCAAAGGAGACTCATAGAATAAGTACAAGTCTTATAAATAATAAGTTCGGTGAAAAAGGCATTGCTCCAGCATGGCTGCAGTGAAATGGCTGAAACAAATAAAAGAACTGTGCAGAGTGGTTACAAATATGCACAAAAAAAAGAAAATGCAGAAATGCATGATATCCTTAATCGAGGATATTATTCGTTACCAGTCTTTTGGGAAACCATGGAGTTCTCAGATAAATGTGTCTGGTATTTTCGTGATCGAAGAGTTAGTAAAGTTTCCAGGAAAGTCCCTGGCAAAGGATAATGGAAGTTATCAGTTGCATCTTTGAATAGAAAGTGAATCAGATTTGGAAGGCCTTGGAAGAGTCTATTATTGGGCGAATGAGAAATATATGAGAGTATATAGAGATTAGTCTATATAGTGAAGGGGTGTTTGACTTGGGGGTTAAAGGGATGCATGTATACACACACATACATACAGAGAGAGACATACACATACACACACGCACTAACATATGCAAACACACACAGACACACACACAGACACATATGCAGTGGCATATTCCTATTGATATACACACAGTCAGATACACACACTTACGCGGCCATACATACACATCCATACGTATGAGTTTAGAAATGGACAGATAAATGTCTGTTTGTACGCACAGACACACCCACATACAAATTCTCGCATAGTCATCGTAGATAATTATAGAGAGTTAAATTTAATTAAGTTATTAGAGGAGAGAGAGAGAAAGAGAGCGAGAGGAGAGTATTGTTTAGTAATTAAGGACGAGTAAAAGCAGATGTATAAACACCTGTGGCCTCATTGTATATTTGACTACCAATGTGGGCCAGAGTGATTAAATCGCCAAACTGGAAATACCCAGGACCGGATAGCGTACAAGGATATTGGCTGAAAATTTCCCCAGCACTACACAGAAGAATAGCCAAGCAAATATATAAAATGATCAACAACGGGGTACAAATCCCAAAGAGGCTGACCAAAAGTCAAACAATTCTTTGCCAAAATAATCCCAACAAAGCAATGCAGTGGATAATCACCGGCCTATCACCTGTCTGCCCCTCATGTGGAAGCTGATGACAGGAATAATATCTAATTAGGTGTATGATTTCCTGGAAATAAATTACAAAGCACCAGTGGAACAGAAAGGGTACAGAAAGAATAGCCAAGGGACACTTACAGACAAATATGGCTTCAGAACGGAAAATGAAAAGGGAGACAGTGTTTGTAAGCAACCGCACACGATCAGGCATTCATAACTAACTACATAAAATCCAAAATAGACAAAAACCAGGCAAATTCCCAATGTAGAGACTTTTAACATGAATTCACACAGAAAACATGTAGAAGTAACTTGACAACCAGAATTTGCTACCAGAAGAACTGAAATGTTTGCAGAAAGAAGGCTAGAGGAACGCACGATCAATTACACACAGAGAAAGCAGTTCTAAAATAAAGAATGCAAACTTCAACAGTATAAAAATCATATGGCATGATTCAACACTCACGGATAAGTGAATATTCGAGTATATTCAGTGTTGCAGACAACACAAGAGACTTAATTAGTTACAGCTATAGTGCAAAGAATTGGAAATTATATCTCTACTCAGGTGACACTGTCTTAGGAAAAGTTAATATCAGGTGAGGAATTCTCCAGGGAGACCCGTTATCTCCATTAATATTTGTGTTATGATTAGCTGTCGTCAATTTAGTACTAAGAAAGGCAAAGTCAGGGTATCAGTTTAGAGATGTTAAAAGAAATATTAATCATTTGCTCAAGATGGACGATTAGAAGCTTTTTGGTTCCTTAATAGGAATTGTAAGGCGCTTAAGAAAAGATATAGGCATGGAATTTGGCATTGATATGTGCGCATCATAAATCATAAAAAGGGGACAGGGAGTCAAGAGTGAAGGCCAGATAGCAAGAGAGTAATATCACTGAAGGCAGAGAATCATAAGTGCTTCGGAGTATTAGAATCTGAGAGTGTACTAACAATGGAAATGAAAACAAAAATAGCTAAGGAGTACATCGGAAGGTTGAAGAAGCTAATGAAGGGAAAGCGAAGGGTTCTAAATCTAGTAAAGGTTGTAAAAACTTTGGGAAGTGTCGTTACTTCGGTATTCAGCAGAATTTGTTGATTGGAAAAGATCTGAATTAGCAAATCTAGACAGAAGAACTAGGAAGGAATTCAATATGAATAGAGGACTTCAGCCTCGATTAGGAAGAGCAAGATTGCACTTACTTAGAATAACGAAGGTGGAAGCGGTTTAATATCAGCAGAAAGTAGGGTAGAGTTAGCTAGAGTTGATATATATAATAATGAATAAAATTTATGAGTTGCAAGAGTTACAGTAAGAGATAGGAAAGGAAAAAGCCAAATGAAATTAAAACAATAAAAAAAGTAGGAAGATAATCTAACTGACAAGAGAATGTATGGCAATGTCGATTGGCAAAGATAGTTGCAGGAAATAGTAATAGTGAGACATGGTTATGGTTGCTGAAAGGAAGCTGAAAAGGGAGACAGAGTTTCTAAGCAAAAATTAATTGTGAGGTCGGACTTATATTTCGGAGAGATCTATGAAAATTAACATCCACATCATGTGATGTATTACAATAATGATTGCAGGTGTAGGTTTCAGGACTAATGATTGTCCATTACCTGAACGTTTGCGCTATCAGCCCTATCGTAAGCATTTGAGACAATGATATTCCATTGTCCCACACCCTACCGTCTTAACCACGGAAAGAACACAACACACATTGCGATGTAAGTAAATCAACGGCATGATCATGGCCGAAACGCCTCTGATCATAGTCTTGTCATCATTGAACAACAAGCATTCTTTACAAATAACTGAAATATATTCTGCGAAACGAGGAAAATTGGCCGGGTTTCCATTTTAGTAACTAGAGCGATGAGGTCATATTTTTGAGCAGATATCGCCATCCCAATAATCGGTAAAAACAATGGCGTTTGTTTTAGAAAAGCGACAAGTAGATAAGAATATTCTGTGGGTGTTGTCAGGACATATGAAAAATAAAGTTTTGGTAATATAATAGAAGTCGAGGACATGAAATCGTGATTAAGGTCGTGATTTCAGATCCTGGGACGAGTGGTGTTTTGTGCGCAGAACAATTCATCTTATGTTGCACAGCGACCATTTCAACACTCGACGTGTAGGAATGGTGACTAGCTGGAAAATGGATTTATTTTCCGGATATTAAAGAATTTCAGCCAATCACATACATCAAGAAAAAATACTGCCACTCTCGTTTTAAAAATAATTAGAGAATTATTACAACAGGGTATTTCATTCAGTATGCTTTTCGGATAGCACCTGGAAGGTTGAGACAAAAAACTTATATGAGGCAATAGAATATTCCGATAAGTGGATAAAACATTTAATTTCTGTCAAAAATTCAAACCGAAGTCATATTTGGGGCCGGCTCTATAAAGGTAATCAATTTTTGTTACTTTTCTTTTAAGATTTAACATTTGTATCTACACACACATGTATATATGATTTTTTTTCCTCTCTCTCTATCTTTCTATAACTATGCAAATTATACAATTAAGTTGTTCCTGACGATCATTTGTCGGTGAGATTTTGGTTCCAAGCAACCATAACGTTGTTACATGCACTTCAGAATTATTATTCAAACATTTCTTTGTCCTGTTCATCCTATATATAGACTTCTACATAAACACATATGCATAGGCGTGGCTGTGTGGTAAGAAACATGCTTCACAAGCAGATAGTTCCAGGTTCAGTTTCACAGCATGGCAATTTGGGAAAGTGTCTTCTACTATAGCCTCTGGCTGACCAAAGCCTTACGAGTGGATTTGGTAGACGGAAACCGAAAGAAGTGCGTTCTATATGTATCTATATATTGAAGCATATGTGTGTTTGTGTGTGTGTGTGTGAGTTTATTTGTTTGTGTATGTGTGTTTCTGTCTTTGCGACTATGTTTGTTACCCATTCATATCTTGACAGCACGTTTTTTAAGGCCCCTCCTTAACATTGCGGTTCGGCAAAAGCGGCCAATAAAATAAGTACTTGGCTTACAAAGAATAAGCTCTGATGTCAATTTATTGGGCTTAAAGGCTTTTGATATGGTGCTCCAGCATGACCGTGGGCAAATGACTTCAACACGTAAAGGAATTTAAAGAATAAGAATACACCTTTATATGTGTGTGTGCGCATGCGTGTGTGTATATATATAAATGCGTATGAATATATAAATATGTACTTATATACCTATATATATATATGTGTGTGTGTGTCTGTGTGTGAGTGTTTTGCCTCGTACACATGTGCATGATTTCCAACACACATGTAGACACACGCTCACATATACATTCATATTATATACATATATATATATATATATATATACATATATATATATATATATATACTATATATATTTATTATATATAATATACATATATATATTTATATATATATACATTATATATTATATATATATATATACATATATATACATATATATACATATATATATATATATATATACATATATATACATATATATTTATATATATATACATATATATATTTATATATAATATATATATACAAACGAAAATACATACACACACTCATATGCGCACACATTCATACACACACACATATTTGTGCGTGTTTGTTTATGTATATATATCCTCATGCATCTTTATATAACCATACATGATTACGTATGACCCCGCGTAGAAATTCTTCGTCCTAAAGTCCTAGATTGCCGCCTATAAAGTGGTTTCTGGGTTAGGTAGATTGCCAGTGGTTGTGTTTTGTGGGGGAATTGGACAGTCGACTAATTGGACTTCAGCACCTCTGAGAAATGAAAGGCAAAGGGTAGTTCGACAGGAAAGGAAATCAGAATGCGAATAGATAAATCGAGTTTTGTTATTTTTTCTTTTAAGATTTAACATTTATATATACACACACATATATATGATTTATTTTTCCATCTCTCTCTATCTTTCTATAACTATGCAACTTAATAGAATAACGTTGTTCCTGACAGTCATTTGTCGGTGAGCATTTGGTTCCAAGCAACCATAACGTTGTTACACGCACGTAAGAAATATTAGTTAAACATTTGATTGTCCTCTTCATCCTGTTTATAGACGTCTACATAAACACACATGCATAGGCGTGGCTATGTGGCAAGAAGCTTGCTCCGCAAGCACATAGGTCCAGGTTTCGTTTCCCTGCTTGGCAACCTGGGAAAGTGTCTTCTACTATAACCTCGGGCCGAGCAAAGACTTGTGAGTGGGTTTAGTAGACGGACCCGAAGGAAATCCGTTATTATATATATTATATACATATGTGTGTGTGAGTGTGTCTGTGAGTGTATGTGTGGTGCGCGCGCGCGCGTGTGTGGTGTGGTGTGAGAGCGTGTGTGTGTGTGTGTTTACCTGTGTGCGTGTGTGTCTGTGTGACTATGTTTGCTACCCGTTCACAGCTTGAGAGCAGGTCTTTTACTCTCCCGCCTTAACATAGTTGTTCGGCAAAAGCGTTCAAAAAATATGTACCAGGCTTACAAAAACTAAGCCCAACTGTAAATTTCTTCGGCTCTTCGGCTTAAACGCTTTTCAGGTGGTACTCCAGCAAGGCCGCAGTCAAATGACTTAACAAGTAAAAAATTAAAGAAGAGAATACACTATTTATATGTGTGTGTAGATCTCTGAATGCGTATGAATATTTTTTATATATATATATATCATAATGTGTGATCGTGTGTGCGTGTGTGTGTATGTGCATGTGTGTGTGTCTGTGTGTGTATGTTAAAAGCCGAACACTTGTGCATGTACTCACACACACAGATGCACATAGACGCCCCCATATCATTAATATATATATATACATTATATATATATATATATATATATATATATAGCGCGAACGTACTCAGACAATCTAAAGTTTTTTGTGTATATCGAATAATAATAAATTGGTATGCGGATGCTCAAGTGAACAACTTAGGGAATTAGTACAGTCTTTAACCTCTAGTACCTGCATCTGCTGTGTGACTCCTGTGGCAAGTTACACAGGGTGAACTGGACGTCCCTAAACATTCGAGGCTATGTTTTACTTGAGATAACCCATGTACATGAAGGTTACAATATACTAAACACACATGCAGAGTAAACCACGTAGAATATCACTTTCATTCTTCTGCTAGTAGCAGAATAATTCAATCCTAGATGTCATTTAATAAATTGATGCTTCATCTTGATAGTAAGGTCGGACTTATATTTCGGAAAGATCTACGAAAATTAACTTCCACATCATGTGATATATTACAATAATGATGTAGATGTAGGTTTGACTAATGAATGTCCATTACTTGAACATTTGCGCTATCAGCCCTATCGTAAGCATTTGAGACAATGATATTCCATTGTCTCACACCCTACCGATTAACCACGGAAAGAACACATAACATTGTAAGTAAATCGACGGGATGATCATGACCGAAACGCCTCTGATCATAGTCTTGTCATCAGTGAACAACAAGCATCTTTACAACCAACTGAAATATATTCTGTGAAAGGAGGAAAATTCGTCGGGTTTGCATTTTAGTAACTAGAGAGATGAGGTCGTTTTTTGAGCATATATCGCCATCCCAATAATCGATCAAAAACTTATATGAGGCCATAGAATATTCAGATAAGTGGAGAAAACTTATTTAATTTCTGACGATAATTTGTCGGTGAGCATTTGGTTCCAAGCAACCATAACACCCCCCCCCTTAACATAGCGGATCGGCAAAAGTGACCAATAAAATAACACATAGAAACATATAGACACACACACGCACATATATATACATATATACGACGGGCTTCTTTAAGTTTCTGTCTACCAAATCACTCACAGGGCTTTACGCCTATATATATATATATATATATATATACACACACAAACGTACATATTTGCACACATTCACATTCACATACACACACAGGTACACTTACACACACACACATACACGCACATATATTTGTTCGTGTTTGTGTATGTATATATATCCCGATGCATTTTTATATAACCAGACATGATTACATATAACACCGCGTAGCAATTCTTTGTCCTGAAATCCTAGATTGCCGCTCATATAATGTTTACTCTGGCTTAGGTAGAATGCCAGTGGTTGTTGTTTTGTGGGGGAAGTGGTCAGTCGACTAATTGGACTTCAGCTCCTCTGAGAAATGAAATGCAAAGGGGACTTCGGCGGGAAAGGAACTCAGAACGCGAATTACCGACAGAAGCGCTGCAAAGCAATTTGTAAAGTTGTGTACAGGCATTGTGTACAGGCATTGCCGACTATTTTGCTTGGATATTCTTGTTTAATATTATATTTTTAATTTAAGCTCTATACTTTTTAACTGTACAACTTATTTTTTCATTCGAAAGTCCTGCGGGGATGGGAAGATGGCGAAGCATTCAGATCTGAGGTGGTGGAAGCATGTATTTAGTGGTCTACACACAAGTGTCCTATGGGTTTTTGGTTGCATGTGTGCTGAAGCAGTTGAATTCATGGAAAATCCTGCTCACCTAGAGACCGGAGACAATGCTATATAACTAAATGGTTGTGAAGATGACGAC
>NW_021832626.1:0-30234 GCF_006345805.1 Octopus sinensis | reverse complement strand
CGCAATGGCCCAGTGGTTAGGGCAGCGGAGGCGCGGTCATAGGATCGCGGTTTCGATTCCCAGACCGGGCGTTGTGAGTGTTTATTGAGCGAAAACACCTAAAAGCTCCACGAGGCTCCGGCAGGGGATGGTGGTGATCCCTGCTGTACTCTTTCACCACAACTTTCTCTCACTCTTACTTCATGTTTCTGTTGTACCTGTATTTCAAGGGGCCGGCCTTGTCACTCTCTGTGTCACGCTGAATATCCCCGAGAACTACGTTAAGAGTGCACGTGTCTGTGGGGTGCTCAGCCACTTATACGTTAATTTCACGAGCAGGCTGTTCCGTTGATTCGGATCAACCGGAACCCTCGTCGTCGTAACCGACGGAGTGCTTCCATCCTTTCATTACATACTTACATCAGTACTATATTTGAATTCGAAAATCCAAATCAAAAATTCAGATCCAAGAATACGAAGACTTTAATTAATGGATACTCTATTAACCATATATTTAATCCGTATAATACGTTAATCCAACTAGAATATAACACAGGCTCTTTAGAGAAACAAAGCCATCTTATAAATGTCCTTGATATTGAAAATCAGGTGACAGAGATACGCAACAATGCAGACATTATTTTTTCTCCTCCAGCACCAAATATCTTACATGTAGACATCTACTAGGCTATGGGCGGTATTTGTAAATAGTAATTAGTGATTTGAGTACTACTAGTAAGCTGTCGATATAATTTAAAAGCTTGTTCAAAAATGAGATATTTGGCCTCAGGCATACTTGTACGTTTTCTGCGCGTGTTTTTAATTAGTTTGTCTTTGATAAAATGTATTGAGTTCCATTGTTGATACAGTGAGGCACAAATACAAACAGACATAGAAATACGTAAGTAAAGAGAGAGAAGGAAAGAGTGTGAGAGTGAGAGAGAGAGAGACGAAGATAAAGAATCAGGCAGAGAAACATAAGCAAAAAACATACAAACATATTCATAGTTACATACAAACATATACTCTTTTACTCTTTTACTTGTTTCAGTCATTTGACTGCGGCCATGCTGGAGCACCGCCTTTAGTCGAGCAACTCGACCCCGGGACTTATTCTTTTTGTAAGCCCAGTACTTATTCTATCGGTCTTTTTTTGCCGAACCGCTAAGTGACGGGGACGTAAACACACCAGCATCGGTTGTCAAGCAATGCTAGGGGAACAAACGCAGACACACAAACACACACACATACATATTTATATATATACATATATACGACAGGCTTCTTTCAGTTTCCGTCTACCAAATCCACTCACAAGGCATTGGTCGGAAGACACTTGCCCAAGATGCCACGCAGTGGAACTGAACCCGGAACCATGTGGCTGGTTAGCAAGCTACTTACCGCACAGCCACTCCTGCGCTCATATAAGAAACATGTTTGTTAAGAACTATTCAATATTTGAACTTCATTTTTCCCAATGAAAGCTCATTAGTCAATTGTCAATTCTGTAATGTTATGGGAAATATATGTAGATTGCTGTCTCTTGTATCTTATCAAATTAATCTTTAAATTCATTTAGCCGTCTGCATCATTAAGAAAAATCCAAATTTTTTTTCTTACGTTTATTAATCAATAATCCATTATCGTTCTCACGTCAGAGCTTATCTACCGTCGATTCGATGCCAATGTGTTACATTTGCAATAATAGATTTTATGTATATCATCTCTATGGATCTAGTGTTTCATTATTTCTCTCCTCACGTGTGTACCCTTCATGTTCAGCTTGTTAGGCGTCTCTAATTTAATGATGCAAATTGGATTCTGCTAGTCTCAATTATAGGCTAAATGATAATGAGTTATATTAGACAATGTTATTTTCTTTTCTTTGCTGGTATTGGTATCGATATTCGTATAAACCCTAAGACGCTAATCGTTGCAGATGATATTGATTTTGTCAATAAATTATAAATCAGAGTACTCATTCTTTCTTTGTAAAATGGCGACTACGTTACGTTGTGACTAATCTCCGAGGACATGAATGACAATATCATTCACGTATTTCTAATGATAATGTTACCTGTATTATTTGCTATAACAGATTGCTGATCAGTTTTGTCAATTTATTGAACATCTGAGATTTAATGATTTTTGTGGGTTTTCCTCATTTGCATCCTGTTGTTGATTCTTATGGTGTTTGTTGTAATTAGATTCTTACTATTAAATTTTATACGTGTCTTTGTAAAAGTAATATTCATTAATCTATTGAACCCCGTTATAGTTTACAGACAAGCTATTAAAGTTGCTCTCTAGTCTTTCCCAAAGTGATTCCATTCTGCATGATGTCTTGCAAACAACTTACACATGCAAGTGCTACCAGAAACCAGCAAGCGTATGGGGTCATCAGGAGAGAATGCGCGCCGTTTCGGGGCCTACCTCTCGACGGCATCAATGCGCACCGGCCCCCTCACTGATATGAGGCCCCACTTGCTATATCAACTGGTTTTCAAATAAAGCTCAATATTCTTCCAGCCATCCTCATCGTCTTTTTAAGCAAATCCAGCGGTTAGACTTCTCCACTGTAGTTTGGATATCGGTCATAGAGGTATTAAATTTTAAACGTGTCTTTGTAAAAATAATATTCATCGATCTATTGATCCCCGTTATAGTTTAGAGACAAGCTATTAAAGTTGCTCTCTAGTCTTTCCCGAAGTGATTCACTCTGCGTGTTCGTGATTAGATTGTGTTTGTCTTCATCAATTAACTTTGTGAGTAAAGTTTTGGCATGAATTGAAACGGATATTCTACACTTTAGCTGTAAATTGCTGGGTCTAGATTTTGTTCTTGAATGGAATATTGTCTTCAGTCTTTATGTGTTTTCTTTTTTTTCTTGTCTTTTTTTTTTTTTGTCACGAAAATGTTTTAGTAACTTGTGATATATTCCTTTCAGGGCACAGCGTCAAACGACATATTATTTGTTTACATTATTTTCTACACGCGATGAATATTTTCGTGTGATTCTGTTAATAGTGTTTCGCCTTTCATTATTTAAGGACCTTGTTCTAAGCTTTCTACCCTATATTGTTTTCACACTTCTGAAAATCGAACTCTATTTTTATCTTCCTGAGCAAAATAAAAATAAAAGCCTGCATTATTATAATTATCAAGATATTTTTCCGATTTTCATACGTTTAACGGCAATATGGGTTATATAAATAAGCTGTTATCTATCTTCACCTCATTCACAAATAGTGAAATCCTTTTCTTCGATCTTTTCATGAAGAGATAAAAGAGATGAGATTTGAAAGAGGGAAAACATGTTTTCTCAGTCGCTGTCTCCAATAACATTTTGGCAAATAAAAACAACGTTTCAGTTTGCAAGAAACAACAGCTAGATGTCTCGTTAATTACTTTTCAACATTCAAACTATGCCAACAAATTGGAAAATTAAATCCAATCACTAGCATAAAATAGAATGTAAATACTTTCTCATTCTGGAGCTAAAAACAGTATTATTATTAAAAACATTATTATTAAGAACATTATTATTATCCTTTACAGGACTGTAAAACATGGCACTGTATAAAAAACCATTCGCACCGAAACTATATAGAAATATGTTTACATAAAAACAAGTACGAACTGTTATAGTTTTTAAAATTTGACAGAAACGGGGAGGCTAATTCGCATGTGTAGAGGTAACTCACTTCGTCGCGTTAACAAAGGGATGTGGGTTTGAGTCCCATGCGGATAGGAAAGTCTTCTTTTCTCTGTCGAGGGCTTATATGCCCCTTTATTAGACTATTTTCCTTAGTCATTCGCACCAGTAGCAGTTCTAGTGACCCTTATTAGTATATTATGTCAGATTATACGCGTATGACCTCTAGATTAGTAACAACTATAATTTATTATCTCCTTATTTTGAATTGTCTCAACCATATAAAATGGAAGTGTTACTCTCAAATTGTTGTATTTATCACCTATATATCGTTTAAATTCAATTGTGCGGGGTGAGCGACGAAACCGTTCTGCACGCATTCGTGCAGTGTCCAACCATTTCCGACCTGTGGGCTTATGTCGAACGACTGCTGTCGGTTTATCAGCCGAATCTATCGTTAATATCGTCACGCCTCGTACCGTTGGTGATTTCTTTCCCTCTGTCTTCCCTTCTCTGGATCTTTCCTTCTCCTATGTTTCCGACGAAGAATTCCGCTCGAAACGTTAAACCCTCCTTCTTTCCTTCTTTCCTGAATGTCCAATAATACTATATTTGTTCCACGTCCTCGCGTTGTTGTGTTTTTTTGTGTTTTCTTGTTTGGATTAACTTTATATATATATATATATATATAATGGGCGTATTGGTGTCTTCTACCTGCGTGTGAGTAGTATTCAATTTTTACGACACTCATGCGTGTATGCTACTTGTAAACAGGAGACTTTTTGTATACGTTTCTTCCAAAATTGTGAAAGAAGTAATTCTTGAATAATTTCCCGTATCAATAATACTGTTGCTAATCCCAAAGGCGATTAATTTGGCTTCTCTCTGTCAAGATATCTCTGCATTTATAAAGTTTTGTGCAAATCTCTCTTTATCTTGTAATGATTAAAGTCTGTAGACAAGACATAAGAATTAATAATTTACGCTGCTCACTACAAAAGATATCCTTTTCCTTAACTTTCGAGATAATTAAAATGCGCTGCGCAACCGACACTGCAAAAGAAACGACTTTGTTCTCTGTTTTATAGAGAACTAGCAGTATCGCCCGGCGTTGCTCGGGTTTGTAAGGGAAATAACAATATAAGCATTTTTAGAGATGTAAAGTATAATAGCCATCTCAATATGGCTAACCACAAAGGGGCGTGTTACTGTAGCTTTTATACGTTCTGAGATTTAATAATACATTTTTAGAGAGTTACTTACCTTATATAATAGCAAAAAAATGCATTAAAAATGGGAAAAAATTATGGTGATTTTTTTTTTAAATCGTAGACTCATCGTAGACGCGCGCTAATACCCGGAAGGGCTCTATATGAATCACGACTATAAGATACCCGCTTTTGGTTAAACTGCACCGCAAAATGTGGGAGTAGTTAGGAATCTAAATCGTAGGAGACAGACACTCACACAACTTCACTTTTATATATAAAGATATCAGATATATTGTGTTAGCGAAGGGCTTCTGTTTACATCGAAATATAGCTCCAATAATCGTTATTTTCAGAGATGTAGATACATGGTAGTTTTACAAGGAATTGCACAATACTGGTGCTGTCGGTGACTAGCAAGTGTAGTCTTCGATGTGACGTAATGGTGTCTGTCTTCATCATCCTGAGAAACAAAGACGGTGAGACGCTAATGGTTACAATTAGCGTCTCACTGTCTTTGTACAATTAGGGAGGAAGAAAGTACAAAATGTGGATTGTACTCCTTAGATATTTCACAATCACCAATATGTTTCTATGTAAGCCATGGTTACATTTTAAAAATATATGGATCGATGGAAGCACTCCGTCGGTTACGACGACGATGGTTCCGGTTGATCCGAATCAACGGAACAGCCTGCTCGTGAAATTAACGTCTAAGTGGTTGAGCACTCCGCAGACACGTGCACCCTTAACGTAGTTCTCGGGGATATTCAGCGTGACACAGAGAGTGACAAGGCCGGCCCTTTGAAATACAGGTACAACAGAAACAGGAAGTAAGAGTGTGAGAAAGTTGTGGTGAAAGAGTACAGCAGGGATCACCACCATCCCCTGCCGGAGCCTCGTGGAGCTTTAGGTGTTTTCGCTCAATAAACACTCACAACGCCCGGTCTGGGAATCGAAACCGCGATCCTATGACCGCGAGTCCGCTACCCGAACCACTGGGCCATTGTGCCTCCACTTTAAAAATATATAAATGATATGTAAACAGAGCCTGTATTCAAAGCAGAGTCAAAGTCCATCTATTGAATTTGGTCCTCTATGACGAAGTATTTTATATATGATCGTGTCTGTGTACTTCGTTTATTATGTACTCTGTGAATATAATTCTCCTTCATAAGCTTTTCATTCAGTTCTACCTGTTGTACTCTGATTACATGACTGCTAGTTAAAGACTTCTGAACCAGCAACAGCTTTCAATTTCTTACTAGTATTTCATATGTACCAAGGTATTTCTGCTGTTCAGAAATTTGCCTGGTAACATTTAAAAATCCAAATGTTTTGTTAATTTTTCTGCTAAAGCCTTGAACATGATTTTTCTACTAAAGCCTTGAACAATCCGTAGTTCTTTAACGTCTGCATCGTATATTTTGGGGAAAAATTCCCAGGAGAACCTACATGACTTCAGACGCGTCCACCAGACACGTTCTTTCGCCATAGCCACAAGTATGATGAAATAGCTCTTCCTTCTCATTTGAAGGAATGAGGCGTGACGATATTAACGATAGACTCGGCTGATAAACTTTGAGCCTCTGCAAATCCCAAATTTTATTTTGGTTTGCACGAGCAACTCTTTATCGAAGCCTCATACTGTCGATAATTGCTTGAAATGTGGAGTAGATTAACAGCCGACAAGTGATGGAGGTTCGTTTTTTTTATCTTATTTGCTTTGTTTTCCATTTGTTTCTCTCGTTGTTCGCATACTTAAGTTTGCCTTCGTATTTCATGTTGTCTTCGTATTTCGTAATGTGACGACCCGTACCCATATACACACACACACACACACATATATATATATATTATATATATATATATATATATATATATATATATATATATATATACATAAATACATACATATAAATATATATATATATATATGTGTACATATATATGTATGCATATATGCATGTGTATATATTTTTTATTCATAACATATCGTATATATATATATATATATATATATATATATATATATACCACTCCAACGACGCCGTGAACGCTACATTTTCTGTATGATGTGGAGAATATTCCATCAGCGCTGTCCGGATGATGTTGGCATCACCTTCAAAATACATCCAAGGCTTGGACCACAGGCCATCCGTCCACAACAAAAATCTAAATCGCATCTCATAACAACAATACGGCACAATTATTTCACCTCAATTGGACCCGCTCTCTTCAACATTACACCAGGACACGTCAAAACAGAAACTGACCACACAAAATTCGAGAAGTCTTTGAACAAATTCCTTCAAACAGTCCCGGACAAACCACCCACACCTGGATATGTCTCCGCAAACAATAACTCTCTGCTCGAATGGGCCTTGGTGCCCAAATCCTGAATTGGAAGACTTCACCAGGTGGTGCTATTAAGTTAGACAAGGCATGGGCCAATACTGGCCAAAACCTTTCTAAGTTATTCTAAGTTATATATAAAACTTAGATATGTTTCAACCAAAGATTGGTCCAGGCCATGTCTAACTTAATAGCACCACCTGATAGGATTATCTGAATCCTGTTTGAGTCAAGTTTCCTTTATGGTGCATTCAAATAGTGAGTTTTTGTTGGGTGAGTTGTATCCAATTATGGGTGGCTTATCTGGTATTCCTTGAAGGAATCCATCCAGACTCCGTTTAAATTTGATGGGATCCTTTTCCTCTTTGATCTCTTTCGGGACAACTGAGATCGTCATCAACAATTACATATATATATATGTATATATATATATATGTATGTATATATGTATATATGTATGTATGCGCTGCAGAATGGAATTGAATCCGAAACCATGTGATGCACAAGAGATTCTAAGTGTCACAGTAATACCTGCTGCACCGGGATATTTTATCTACAATTTTGTCGTGTTTCCATTCCAGTCTTGAAAACATATTTTCTCCTAAGATCTGACAAGGAAAATGGCTGCAGTTTTTTCTTTTCTAATAGAAGAAATATCACCTAAGAACTACAGCATTATTCGAATAACGTATGTCCTGCTTCAGGCTTAACGTCGTTCCACATATAATTATGACAACAGTTGCCTGAAGTAACGCAAGGTCGATGTACTATCATTAGATCTACATAACAATCATTACATAACGCCGCAGAACAATTGTGGGGAGTATAGTTATATATAATATGTATGTATTCCATTAAGTCACAAGAATGATGGAAATAATGATCATTTACGTGATATTTAACTCCAAGTGGATTACAGTCTTGTAAGCCATGTTATCTTCACAATGTACACACAAAACAATGCACATTAAATACTCAGATTATTATTGTTTCGCCATGCATTTCCGTGTCTTTAAACTCATAATCCTCTACTCGGCAACTGAAAAGTTGATTTCATGGAAAACTTCTTTGTTAAAAGTCGTAATATAGTAGGTATAAAAATGTATGAGTGAGACAAAAGTAGCGAGGAAATTGGAAACAAAGAAAATAGTATCAAAGAAGAGGAGAAAAAACATGAAAATGTTGCAATAAATAAAGTGTATGTTAAGATATGAAGTAAAATATGACTGACAAAAATATGGAACACTCACATTTCGAGAGCTACAAATCAGAAGAAATTATCAAAACCCTATTAAGAAAAGACTGAGTACGCAATATCGTCCACTGTTGATATATATATATATATATATATATATATATATATATATAGATAAGAAAGTTTGTTTGGTAAAGCCCGTGGGTGAATATATAAGAAAATAGTAAAGTGTGAAAAAACGACAGAAGGCTTAAATGTTAAAAAATATATATATTTGTGTCAAAATGTCTGGAGAATATTGGAAAAATTTTTTTTCCTTTCCTTAAAATGACATAATTTTAAAATTTTTAAAGAAATTACCGTTTCGCGTGTAGCTTTTCAAATTTCTTGTAACGTTATGTTTATATTGCATGGAATTATCGTTGTTTTTATTTCCAGGAGATTTCTAAATAAGGGGAGGTAGTGAGTGATTTTTTCCGGTGTAGCGGAGATAATCGCTTAAAATTTTTTTTTCCCTCTTCCTTGTTAATTTCTCTGTGTCAGTATGTTCGGATGGTTGAGTCTGGGTTTGTACTTTTCAATGAAGAATGTTTCCTTGTTCAGTCTCATTTGTGTTGATGATCCGAAAGCACATTGGTAAAATGGGAAGATTAAAAATTGTGGCAGTAGTTGCTTTGCGCATTTCTCAATGTGCTCACTAAAAGGTATCATTCTATATTCTGGGAATGCAATCTGTTGTCGATGCAGTGTGCATCTGCGCCTGAGTGATAGTCCCGTGGAACCCACGTAGTCTTGGTGGCAGCCCGAGCATTTAATAACATAAATTATGTTTTCAGAGGCACAAGTAAAGTTAGATTTGATCTTAAATTTCTGTCCCTCTTTAAAGAAGAATTCTGATCCTTCCAATAGGTTAGGACATGTTGCACAGTTCGATCTACCACATTTTTTTACTTTTGCATCCGTAATTTTAGAAGACAATTTTGCCTTTGTGAGAATCTTTTTAAGTGATTTAGGCTGTTTGTAGCTTTTAATGATTTGGTGTATGTTTAGAATTTCCTTTAATTTTGGGTTTTTATGAAGTATTGGTAAATTCTGGGTGATGATGGTGAAGGCTTCTTTGTTTCTGGGGTTGTATGTAGATATGTAAGGTAGTATTTTCGGGGAAGGTGTGTTGTTGTGTTGAACTTTTCTTAAAGTTTCTATGTTGATTTCTGTTGCACGTCTGATCCCATCCTCTATGAGTTGAGCTGGGTAATGTCTGTCAATTAGGGTGTTTTTGAGTTCTTGCAGTCTAAAGTTCCTGGTATTTTGTTCTGACACTATTGTGCATATCCTTCTTGCAAGGTTGAAGGGGATGTTTGTTTTAGTGTGTCTTGGGTGGCATGAATTAAAAAGAAGGTATTGTTTGGCGTCTGTGGCTTTGTAAAAAATGTCTGTTTTTATTTTAAGGTTATTTTTTTTAATTAGTATATCCAAGAACGGGAGCTCCTTTTGGTTGTATTCCATTGTGAACTGTATATTTGGGTTTATGCTGTTCAATAGGTTTTTAAATTTTAGGAGTTTATCTATGTTTTCATTCCAGAGAATGAAACAATCGTCTAGGAATCGTTTCCAATTCTCTTTTATGTATTGAGAGAGGGAGTTTCCAAAGATTGATAGAGATTCCTGGTAAATGATTATTTCCATGTATCCCATTGTTAAGTTCGCAATGACTGGTGCTGCCCTTGTACCCATAGCAATTCCGGATTTTTGACGGTAAAATGTATTGTCAAACATGAAGTGGTTATTGTGTAGGATGAATTCAATTGATTTAGTAATGAATTCCTTACTGATCCTTTTTGGTATTTCTTCCGGAAATTGGTCTAACCAGAATTGTATTGCCTCCAGTCCATAATTATGAGGTATACTGGTATACAAGTTGACTACATCAAATGAAACCAGGATTGTTTCTTCCTTGGTTTTTTTTGGAAGGTGGTTTAACATATCTAAGTCATCTCTGATATGGCTATCGATATGTTTAAGGAAGGGTTTCAAGAGGATGTCCATAAGTAGACTTAGTCTGTGTGTTTCACAGGTTGGGCCAGCTACAATGGGTCGTAGTTTTAGGTCCCCCGGATTAGGTGTGTGTATGTATGTCTTTGGTGATTTTTTAATGGTTTCATTTATAATTTGACTTTTATGAATTTTTGGCAGACCATAGAAAAGGCTAGGTTTGCATTTAAAGTTTGTTAGGAAATCAATCTCTTTGGTTGTCAGTTCCTTTTCATGGGTTTTAATTAGTGAAGATAGAGTTTTCATTATTTTTTGTGGGGTGTAGTTGGTAATTTTTTCATAATGTAGGTCTTCATCAAGCAAGGAAATTACAAGATTTCTGTAGTATGATGTATCCATTATTACAACTGCATTTCCCTTGTCCGCTTCCTTAATGGTTATATCTTCATCATTTTGGAGTTCTATCAGTTCTTTCCATTGTGTATTGTTAAAATTTGGGTTAGCTTTCTGTTTATGTATAGTATGGTAGGGGAAGTTCTCAATGTGGTTACAGAATTCGTCAAGATCTTTATTTCTTCCTCTGTGTGGGATGTGTTCACTTTTGTTCTTGACAAGTGATTCATCTTCAGTATTGAAACTGTTTGATGCTTCTGCTAGTCTTAATTTTCTGCAAAATTCTGTTATATTATCCTTGAGTTCATTTAGGTTTGCTCTGCGTGGAGTTGGTGTAAATTTGAGCCCTTTTGCGAGGATGTCAATTTTTATGTTAGAAAGAGGTTTGGTTGAAAGATTGATTATCTTCGGTTTTTCCTTATTACTAGGTTCCAGCCTGTGTCTGGTGTCCCTGGTCCCTGGCTAAAAAATGTTGGGTGTAATTTTGTTTGTATGAGTTGTCTGTGAGGTTGTGTGGTATTTGGTCGGGGGAGTGGTGGTATTGTTGGCTCCGATCGTTGTGTGTGTGTGGGAATCTATGGTTGTTAATGCTTGTGGTGTGTGTAAAATTTCTGTATGGGGAATATTTTTGTTTCGAACTTCTTGTATGTGGGATGTTGCTTGACATAGTGTTTCTTTGCGTTTGTCTTGTGTTTAGTGGGGACCAGTAGTTTTGGTTCATGGGGTAGTAGTGATTTGTGTGTGGTGTATTTCTTATCCTAGTGTCGTATTGTGCTGTATGGTGGTTGGGTCTGGTATTAGGATGTTGTTGGTTTGTTCTGTTTTTGGTGTAATTTCTTTCATAGACGCGTCCTCTTGACGAATTCTGTAACCACATTGAGAACTTCCCCTACCATACTATACATAAACAGAAAGCTAACCCAAATTTTAACAATACACAATGGAAAGAACTGATAGAACTCCAAAATGATGAAGATATAACCATTAAGGAAGCGGACAAGGGAAATGCAGTTGTAATAATGGATACATCATACTACAGAAATCTTGTAATTTCCTTGCTTGATGAAGACCTACATTA
Organism: Octopus sinensis; assembly: GCF_006345805.1. Classification (NCBI taxonomy): domain Eukaryota; kingdom Metazoa; phylum Mollusca; class Cephalopoda; order Octopoda; family Octopodidae; genus Octopus; species Octopus sinensis. The sequence goes on along the minus strand of NW_021832626.1, from coordinate 18,379 downwards.
TGAAAAAATTACCAACTACACCCCACAAAAAATAATGAAAACTCTATCTTCACTAATTAAAACCCATGAAAAGGAACTGACAACCAAAGAGATTGATTTCCTAACAAACTTTAAATGCAAACCTAGCCTTTTCTATGGTCTGCCAAAAATTCATAAAAGTCAAATTATAAATGAAACCATTAAAAAATCACCAAAGACATACATACACACACCTAATCCGGGGGACCTAAAACTACGACCCATTGTAGCTGGCCCAACCTGTGAAACACACAGACTAAGTCTACTTATGGACATCCTCATGAAACCCTTCCTTAAACATATCGATAGCCATATCAGAGATGACTTAGATATGTTAAACCACCTTCCAAAAAAAACCAAGGAAGAAACAATCCTGGTTTCATTTGATGTAGTCAACTTGTATACCAGTATACCTCATAATTATGGACTGGAGGCAATACAATTCTGGTTAGACCAATTTCCGGAAGAAATACCAAAAAGGATCAGTAAGGAATTCATTACTAAATCAATTGAATTCATCCTACACAATAACCACTTCATGTTTGACAATACATTTTACCGTCAAAAACCGGAATTGCTATGGGTACAAGGGCAGCACCAGTCATTGCGAACTTAACAATGGGATACATGGAAATAATCATTTACCAGGAATCTCTATCAATCTTTGGAAACTCCCTCTCTCAATACATAAAAGAGAATTGGAAACGATTCCTAGACGATTGTTTCATTCTCTGGAATAAAAACATAGATAAACTCCTAAAATTTAAAAACCTATTGAACAGCATAAACCCAAATATACAGTTCACAATGGAATACAACCAAAAGAAGCTCCCGTTCTTGGATATACTAATTAAAAAAATTAACCTTAAAATAGAAACAGACATTTTTTACAAAGCCACAGACGCCAAACAATACCTTCTTTTTAATTCATGCCACCCAAGACACACTAAAACAAACATCCCCTTCAACCTTGCAAGAAGGATATGCACAATAGTGTCAGAACAAAATACCAGGAACTTTAGACTGCAAGAACTCAAAAACACCCTAATTGACAGACATTACCCAGCTCAACTCATAGAGGATGGGATCAGACGTGCAACAGAAATCAACATAGAAACTTTAAGAAAAGTTCAACACAACAACACACCTTCCCCGAAAATACTACCTTACATATCTACATACAACCCCAGAAACAAAGAAGCCTTCACCATCATCACCCAGAATTTACTAATACTTCATAAAAACCCAAAATTAAAGGAAATTCTAAACATACACCAAATCATTAAAAGCTACAAACAGCCTAAATCACTTAAAAAGATTCTCACAAAGGCAAAATTGTCTTCTAAAATTACGGATGCAAAAGTAAAAAAATGTGGTAGATCGAACTGTGCAACATGTCCTAACCTATTGGAAGGATCAGAATTCTTCTTTAAAGAGGGACAGAAATTTAAGATCAAATCTAACTTTACTTGTGCCTCTGAAAACATAATTTATGTTATTAAATGCTCGGGCTGCCACCAAGACTACGTGGGTTCCACGGGACTATCACTCAGGCGCAGATGCACACTGCATCGACAACAGATTGCATTCCCAGAATATAGAATGATACCTTTTAGTGAGCACATTGAGAAATGCGCAAAGCAACTACTGCCACAATTTTTAATCTTCCCATTTTACCAATGTGCTTTCGGATCATCAACACAAATGAGACTGAACAAGGAAACATTCTTCATTGAAAAGTACAAACCCAGACTCAACCATCCGAACATACTGACACAGAGAAATTAACAAGGAAGAGGGAAAAAAAAATTTTAAGCGATTATCTCCCCTACACCGGAAAAAATCACTCACTACCTCCCCTTATTTAGAAATCTCCTGGAAATAAAAACAACGATAATTCCATGCAATATAAACATAACGTCACAAGAAATTTGAAAAGCTACACGCGAAACCGGTAATTTCTTTAAAAATTTTAAAATTATGTCATTTTAAGGAAAGGAAAAAAATTTTTCCAATATTCTCCAGACATTTTGACACAAATATATATATTTTTTAACATTTAAGCCTTCTGTCGTTTTTTCACACTTTACTATTTTCTTATATATATATATATATATATATTATATATATATATATGTATATATATATATATATATATATATATATATATATTATATATATATATATATAGGCGCAGGAGTGGCTGTGTTGTAAGTAGCTTGTTTACCAACTATATGGTTCCGGGTTCAGTCCCACTGCGTGGCATCTTGGGCAAGTGTCTTCTTCTATAGCCCCGGGCAACCAATGCCCTGTGAGTGGATTTGGTAGAGGGAAACTGAAAGAGGCCTGTCGTGTATATATATATATATATATATATATATATATATATGCTTGTGTGCGTGTATGTTTGTGTGTTTACGTCCCCGTTACCTATCGGTTTGACAAAAGAGACCGATAGAATAAGTACTGACCTTACAAAAGAATAAATCCCGGGGTCGATTTGCTCGACTAAAGGCGGTGCTCCAGCATGGCCGCAGTCAAATGACTGAAACAAGTAAAAGAATAAAAGAGAGTAAGAGGTCAGGTAAGCGTTAACATAGATATTATAATTATAACACCTTTCTTTTGTTAATACTATCATTCAGATTTCTACGAACGCACATCTCTTGTTAACAATAATATAGAGACTATATCTCTCCTGTAATTACCTTGCTATCAAATATTTCAAAACACACGAACGTAGGCGTGGCTGTGTGGTAAGGAGGTTGGTTCCCTACCATATGACTCCGTGTTCGGTCGCAGTGCGTGCCACCACGAGCAAGTGTTTTCTTGTATAGCCTCAGGACGACCAAAGCTTAGTGAGTGGTGTAGCCCGTCGTATATACATACACACATACGCACGCACACCTACACACCACCCCATATATATATATATCTATATATATATATATATATATATGTATATATGCGTGTGTATATATGGGGTGGTGTGTAGGTGTGCGTGCGTATGTGTGTATGTATATATGTGTGTATATATGTATATATATAGTCAGGCATGGCTCAGTGGTTAGAGCGTCGAGCTTACGATCGTGAGGTTGTGAGCTCGAATCCCGGACCGGGCTGTGTGTTGTGTTCTTGAGCAAGGCACTTTATTTCACGTTGCTCCAGTTCACTCAGCTGTAGAAATGAGTTGCGATGTCACAGGTGCCAAGCTGTATCGACCTTTGCCTTTCGCTTGGATAACACTGGTGGCGTGGAGAGGGGAGGCTGATATGCATGGGCGACTGCTGGTCTTCCATAAACAACCTTGCCCGGACTTGTGTCTAGGAGGGTAACTTTCTAGGTGCAATCCCATGGTCATTCATGACCGAAGGGGGTCTTTACCCTAGTCACACATGTATGTATGTATGTGTTTGTCATTCATCGTCGCTTGGCAACCTATGCAACCTATGTTGTTTTTTTTTACGTGCCTATAACGTAACAGTTCGTCAATAAAAGACCGAATCAATGAGATTAATACAGCAAGTTCCAGGCTTATAAAAGTACAAGAACTGCAGTCGATTGATTCGACGAAGAGTTTTCCAAGGCGATACCCCAGCACGGTTTCCAATGACTGAAGCTGATAAAAGACGCCATTGAACATACCTGACTTTGCGAAAAGAGACTTAGAATTTGAGAAGCGTAATCAATTGTATTGCCTCCGAAACAGTCAAAAGCAAAGAAGTTTTTTTGCGGCATTCGAACCCAGAACGTAAAGACTCGGAAGAAATAATGCTAAGCATTTTGTTCGACCAGCGTGCATATCTGTCAGCTCGCCGCCATATTCGTTTCATATTTTGGCACAAGGCCATGGAATTTCAGGGAAGGTGTGAAGTCGATTACATCGACCCCAGTATTCATTTGGAACTCATTCTATCGACCTCGAATAGATGAAACGAAAAGTCAGCCTCGTCGAAATTTGAACTCAAATCGTAAAGACGCAGGAAATGCCTGTAAGCATTTTGCCGGGCGCGCTACCGATTCTGCTACCTTGTAGCCCGATCTCTTGCTAATATTAAACGAGATATCTTTATATATAAAAGTGAGGTTGTGTGTCTGTCTCCTACGATTTAGATTCCTAACTACTCCCACATTTTGCGGTGCAGTTTAACCAAAACCGGGTATCTTATAGTCCTGATTCATATCGAGCCCTTCTGGGTATTAGTGCGCGTCTACGATGAGTCTACAATTTTAAAAAAAATTACCATGATTTTTTTCCATTTTAATGCATTTTTTCGCTATTATATAAGGGAAGTAACTCTCTAAAAATATCTACGATGAGTCAACGATTAAAAAAAAAATTACCACCATTTTTTTCCCATTTTTAATGCATTTTTTTCCTATTCTTTTGCTATAACTCTCTAAAAATGCTTATATAGTTATTTCCCTTACAAACCCGATCAACGCCGGGCGATACTGCTAGTGTTTAATATTCCGAGCCTCTTTAAAATTGGAAAGGTTTTTCCCTTTTTCTTAATGCAAAAGGAAACGCGTATCTCCTATCATCACTTTTTCAAACAGCTATAATCTTTAATCCATAAGAATTTTCAAATCCGAAATTTCTACGCTTTAAATGAATTAATTATAATTTGCAACCGGGTGTAGTTTTTTACTGTCACTAAATAGAGGCGTAATACAATATCATGGTTACTCAAACATCCATTTTCGAGTCAAGTTTTCCATTATAACGATGATATATATTCGACGGGGGCCGATAAGATGTCTTCGACATATGAACAATTCAGCTATTTGAAAATTCTCAGATTTCAGGGCTTTCAAAAGAAGTGCCCGGTTCATATGAGCAGCGCTCGGAGCACTTAATAAGGTCGTTAATGGGAAATATTAAATACGATCGCGAGAGATTGTATTTCTTAAGGCAAATATACAGTTCAATACATCATGGCATCGAGTATTTACAAAATATTTGAGTCGCCTCTTTTAACAATTCATTCTTATTAAAGTTACAGTCGCAGGAAAAATTTCAAAATTCTAGAAGATAACTAATTGTCTTTTAACTACACCTGAATCCGTAAATATTTGTTGATCGCTTATTAAATTCCTGTTTAACACCTACCATCAAATGTAGAATGTTACCTGTTGATTCAATGTGATGTGACGTAAACTGGGCTAATACACAGAATTTTTAAATCACACACACCCTATCAATATAAACAAACTTCACTTACTCAGCGGTCATTATTCGTCTTCGACGTCACACTCATTCTCACCACGCAAGTAAGGTTAACATCGATTTTGTCATTAGATATCCCGACTAATATGATAGGCAAATGACGTTATCTTTTCTACTCTAGGCACAAAGCGCGGAATTTTGGTGTAGAGGGGCCAGTCGATTAGAATGACACGAGTACGCAACTGGTGCTTAATTTATCGACCCCGAAAGGATGAAAGGCAAAGTCGACCTCGGCGGAATTGGAACTGAGAACGTAAAGACAGACGAAATATCTATTTCTTTACTACCCACAAGGGGCTAAACACAGAGGAGACAAGCAAGGACAAACAGATGGATTAAGTCGAGTACATCGACCCCAGTGCGTAACTGGTACTTATTTTAATCGATCCCGAAAGGATAAAAGGCAAAGTCGACCTCGGCGGAATTTGAACTCAGAACGTAGCGGCAGACGAAATACCAATTTCTTTACTACTCACAAGGGGCTAAACACAGAGAGGACAAACAAGGACAGACAAACGGATTAAGTCGATTACATCGACCCCATTGCGTAACTGGTACTTAATTTATCGACCTCGAAAGGATGAAAGGCAAAGTCGAACTCGGCGGAATTTGAACTCAGAACGTAACGGCAGACGAAACACCGCTAAGCATTTTATCCGGCGTGCTAACGTTTCTGCCATCTCGCCGCCATGCAGCGAATGACATAATACCAAGCTTTTTGCAATAACATTAAGAATAAAAGACAATTTACAACCAGCATCGAAAAAGCCCCTATGCTTTGCAAATACTAAGTCCAAAAATTATTTTACCTGAAGTATTTGAATGGAATCACTCTTGCAGCAGACATCCACAGGACCTTAGAATTTCATATCATAATTTTCAGATATTCACACCAGCAAAACAATATTCTTTTCAACCATTTACTATCCGTGGTTGATTTTCGCGCCACACCACCATCTAAAACATAGTGGAAATAATCCATTCTACTACAAATCTTTCAACTGATTGCTCCTTTATCACTTGTGCGTATGTGTGTGTATTTCCATGTATGTGTGTTTGTTGTTGCTGTGTGCATTTCTAGGCTCTGTTTGTACACAAATGCATGTAAAATACCATCTTACGCCAACCCTTTAAGACAGTTTGATACTTGTCTCAGATACTTGTTAAATCCCTTAAGGCGTTTTCCACGATATTTATCAAACGAACGTAGATTTATTATTTAACAGGATATCGTTTTACTGGTGATATCTCTAGGGGAATAGATTGTTAGGTTTTTAAAATACTACGTAGTGCTATCTCCAATATTTTCTATCGTCTCTTCAGTATTTGGTAGTTCACGAGAACAATCAAGATTACTTGTATCCCGAAAATTGTTGCTTAAAGAAATTTGTTGCGTAAAACCGCGTAACTTGGAAGCGGCTTAGAAAAAAGAAAATTTATTTGCATATTGATATTATATCCTTTGATGTAGATAACACATCTACATCAAAAGACTTGATATCGTTATGGAAGTGTTGTTTACAAGCCGCTCCCAGGCTACGCGCTTTTACGTAGCAACATTTCATTATCGTTATTTTAAACGGAGATAAACGTACTTTTTGTTTCGCTTTTTGGTTTCTCTTATTTACCAAGTATTAAGAGTTGCACAGCGATCTTAGGATTACATAGATCACTTTTCTACGGTAACTTAGCAAAATGCGCTTATAAACTTTTGATTAGTCCTCATCAGCGTTCGTCATCCTTTCCTTTCTACAGTTCTATACATCTATTATTGTGTCAATTGTAGCGCTTTTGCTGTAGCCTTTATGCTAATGTTACCATCTTAGTTGCTTTTTACTGCTTGTAGTACTGGCAGCTAACTTGGATGTCGCAGAGATGTCATGGAGAGCAGTTCTTCGTATGTCAGTCGGATGTTGTCTATTAGCTCCAGGTTGGAGGCGCAATGGCCCAGTGGTCAGGGCAGCGGACTCGTGGTCATAGGATCGCAGTTTCGATTCCCAGACCGGGCGTTGTGAGTGTATATTGAGCGAAAACACCTAAAAGCTCCACGAGGCTCCGGCAGGGGATGGTGGCGATCCCTGCTGTACTCTTTCACCACAACTTTCTCTCACTCTTACTTCCTGTTTCTGTTGTACCTGTATTTCAAAGGGCCGGCCTTGTCACTCTCTGTGTCACGCTGAATATCCCCGAGAACTACGTTAAGGGTACACGTGTCTGTGGAGTGCTCAGCCACTTACACGTTAATTTCACGAGCAGGCTGTTCCGTTGATTCGGATCAACCGGAACCCTCGTCGTCGTAACCGACGGAGTGCTTCCATTCATTAGCTCCAGGTTCCATAATAAACGTCAGCAAAATCGTTGTTTTAGCTGTTTGATAGTGCTGACGTTGAAACCCTTGCACTGCTACTGTTTTCGCTGCTCAAAATCTTTTTGTACATATTACACTTGGTGTTATTCCTTTATTTGAAAACGGTACATTGATAGAATCATTAGAACGTTGAAATAAATGCATCACGGCGAAATGCGTAGCCGTATTTCGTCTGTCGCTACGTTCTGAGTTCAAATTCCGCCGCGGTCGACTTTGCCTTTCATCCTTTCGGGGTCGATTAAATAGGTACCAGTTACGCACTGGGGTTGATATAATCGACTTAATACGTTTGTATGTCCTTGTTTTTCTCCTCTGTGTTTAGCCCCATGTGGGTAGTAAAAAATAGGTATTTCGTCTGCATCACGGCGAAATGCGTAGCCGTATTTCGTCTGTCGCTACGTTCTGAGTTCAAATTCCGCCGAAGTCGACTTTGCCTTCCATCCTTTCGGGGTCGATTAAATAAGTACCAGTTACGCACTGGGGTCAATACAATTGACTTGATACGTCGGTATGTCCTTGTTTGTCCTCTCTGTGTTTAGCCCCTTGTGGGTAGTAAAGAAATAGGTATTTCTTGCGTCTCTTTTCATTTTGAATTCAAATTTCGCCGTTTTCAACTTTGCCATTCTTTCTTTAAAACATTGTTCCTTGAAACAAAGTTCCTCTCAGGCAGTTAGACTGATATATTCGAATCGCCCCGTACTTCAAAATCAAATTTCTGTGAGTTCAACTTTGCCATTTATTCTGTCATCTCCCTTCAAACAAAGAACCACTCAAGCTCTGACGCTGACGATTTCGAACCTCACCTCAAAATCATTGGCCTTGAGCCAACATTAGAAATAATTCTTTCTACTAATTTTATTTTTGCTGCTGGTTTTTAATGTGAAGAACTGTCGATTTAATCACAATGTAAATTCCGCCACGCTTTCCGTGACCGTCCAACCCGTTCTGTTCTCCTCTCTTTCGCATCACATGACACGATATGCAGTTTGAATTTTTCAAAGCATCAAAAAATATACTTTCGAATTACGTTTGATCAGTATCGATGCTGTTGCACCTGAATTAATATTTCTCCGTTCACTGTAACTTCCTCAGCAAAATACACAGAAATGGTTTGCAGAAGCTCGAAATTAAGCTGGCAAATAAACGTTCGATTTGAACTTATGGAGCAAATCAAAACTCTGAGATGTGGCGAGAACACTAGCGGCAACAAATGCAACGACACCGACATTTTGAACCACGAAAACTTCACTAACGTCAATTATGATATTGCCGATGTAAGTGATCATAAAATGATGTAGATGATGATGATGATGATGATGATGAGGAGGAGGAGGAGGAGGAGGGGGGAAGATAATGATGATTGTATTAACAATAAAAACAACAACAGCAACAACAGTAATAATGATGATGATGATAATAATAGTAATAATAATAATAATAATAATAATAATAATAGATACCCTGATGCAGCACCAGGTAGTGGCTGTCTTGGCTTCTGATCTTAACTGATTGGAAGTGTTATCATGTACATTGTTTTGTCTTGGTATAAAAGATGGGCTACAGCAAATATTCTGCTCAATACCACAGATTTGCATGTCAGTTGTTTGACCTTAACCAGTTGAGCATGTCCCTTAGTGGCTGACGATATGTGCATCTCTGATCACGAGCAGAAGTAGTGGGGGAGCATCATAGCCATGTGTTGAGAAGGATTCTTTGGGGTTTGAATAGTTCACCTCTGGAAACATAGGTGTTTCGTTCAACGTCCTTAAACAACCCTTATTCAGGGACCTTTTGAGCGGGATGGGTTACTCGATCTGAAGAAAATTCTAACTGGGCTCCACCTGCAAGGTCATGTACTGTTTATCTTGATATGAGATCACCATGTCGCGCACATATGGTTGTGATGCATGTGCCTGGTGTACCCTTATCAGACGGGTAGTCATGATGGGTATACTGGGCTTCGTATATTTTACCCCAGTGTCACTTTGATGGCATGCTCTGCTCGCTCACTCAATAATAATAATAATAATAAAAGTTACAGAACTACATGATCTAAATCAGGATTGAATCGCTGAAAATTAAAGAAATTAAAGAAACCAGTATGAATGAATTGGACACTCTCTCCAAAATTCGCAATTCTAACCAAAACCCGCAAATAATTGGTAAAATCCCCCTTGCACTTAAGAATATTACTTCAGTTAATGAAGTTAATATTACAGATCTCGAACCACAGGCGCAGGAGTGGCTGTGTGGTAAGTAGCTTGCTTACCAACCACACAGTTCCGGGTTCAGTCCCACTGCGTGGCACCTTGGGCAAGTGTCTTCTACTACAGCCTCAGGCCGACCAAAGCCTTGTGAGTGGATTTGGTAGACGGACACTGAAAGACGCCCGTCGTATATATATATATATATATATATATATATGTATATATATGTGTGTGTGTGTGTTTGTGTGTCCGTGTTTGTCTCCCCAACATCGCTTGACAACCGATGCTGGCGTGTTTACGTCCCCGTTACCTGGCGGTTCGGCAAAAGAGACCGATAGGATAAGTACTAGGCTTACAAAGAATAAGTCCTCGACTAAAAGGCGGTGCTCCAGCATGGCTGCAGTCAAATGACTGAAACAAGTAAAAGAGAAAGAGTATGTACTATGCATCCGCGAAAATCTTAACGATTCTGTGTGAAGAAAAGATTAGAGAAACGACAATATTCCCACAAAAAAACCTACTTAGCAAGAATGGAAAAGGAAACTACAAAATAAATTGAAAACTTTAAGACAAAATCTGAATAGAATAGAAACCTGAAAACTGCTCAAGTTAGGAAACACAAGATTTAAATCTTGAGAAAAAATACTTAGTCAAAGAGAAAAAGATTTGCGACTGTCTTAGAGCAACTGAAACAGCGTACGATAGCAGTAGCAGGTAAGCTTTCCAGTTATCAGAAAAGAACAGATCTGTATCAACAGAAAAGATCATTTGAGAAAGACCAGATGAGATTTTATAAGAAAATAAATCGTGAATGAGAAAGAAGTGAAGATAATGAGCCTAATACTGAAGAAGCTAGATAGTGCTGGATTAAAGTTTGGGATAATCCAGTCAATCGTAATGGATAGGCAGTGTTGTTAAAAAATTGAGAGAGGAAGTACTGAGTGAGAAGCAGCCATATATGCGACGAAATAATGCATTATTGAGAAAAGTGTTAGGGAAATGCTGAACTGGAAGGGCCCAGGATCGGATTTAGTTCAAGGGTACTGGTTAAAGAAATTTAGTAGTCTACATGGGAGGCTGAGGGTACAACTTCAGGATTGCCTTAATTGACGAATATAAAACCAGATTGGATGTCTAGAGGGAGGATAATACTCCTTATGAAAGACAAAATGAAGAGTAATATAGCTAGCAATTATAGACCAAACACTTGCTTACCATTTTCACTTACTGTGAAAGCTGTTAACAGGATTGCTTTCAGAAAGCATTTGCGAGCATCTTGACAACAAGAATTTACTGCCATAAAGAAAAGAAAGGTAGCCGGAAGAAGAGTTGAGAAACGCATGATCTATTGTACAGCAGTTCCTAATTAAGTAAAAGCTATAAGGAAAAATCCAACACTAGAATGGATAGGTTATAGGAAAGCCTATGACATGATCTCACACTCATGGATCGGTGAATGTTTGAGTATAGTATAGTAGACATATATGTTCAGTATAGTAGACAACAAAATAGAATTAATTAGCTTTAACATGAAGAAATGGGAAGTAGATCTCTACTTCAGAAAAAAATACATAACAAATCACCAGGAATTACAAATAATATATATAACATATACAAAATTGGACTACTGGGTACTGCACACATCCTACGTAAAACACTTTCAATACAGTAACCATAAGAGCATCACAACAAACCACAGCACATACCCAAGGCACACAGAGCTGCGCTCGGTAGTGAAGTGAAAGCACGATATAAAAATAAAACTACTGTATAATAATAATAATAATAATAATAATAATAACAATAATAACAATAATAATAATAATAATAATAATAATAATAATAATAATAATAATAACAATAATAATAATAATGATAATAATAATAATAATAATAATAATAACAATAATAATAATAATAATAATAATAATATAATAATAATAATAATAATAACAATAATAATAACAATAATTTCTACTTTAGACACAACGCATGAAATTTTGGGTTACTGTCCTCCTGATAAACATGCACATACCGACTAGACCCCTCATATATACACATACACATACGCACATACTCACACACGCATACACACACACATTCATATGCGATTGCCTGTGTGTCTCTGTGTGTCTACATATATGAGTGCCTGTATTTGTGTTTTCGCGTCTTTACCGTGATTGTACCTCTCCAGCACCGTCCACCACGCTATATTTTTGCTAATCGAACAATGCATTTCATACTACACCAGATTCTTTCATATATCGTCTCCCTGATGCCGTTCCCTATCTATATTACGATTTAGTTCTCCTATTTGCACTTTTTCTTCTATCATTAATACGAAGTTATTCAGCTTTCAGCACCGGTTGCCCTATATTTTCGTTTTGATGGTGGTTCTACCTAAAACATTACACAACCATTCTTGTATTGCCTTCTTTTCTTTAATATAATTTTCTTCTTGCTTGAGAACTACCAATAAATAATATTTCTTAAACCGTTTTTTGTTTTCTTTTTATATTTTCAGAGATATTAACATCATAAAGAGAAACATGAGGAAACTGAACTGAAAGAACGCCACACCAAACAAAACATTCTTTCTTCATCGAACTATTGAACGCATCACCTGGATATGACACACCATTACTTTCTTTATTAAAAATATATTTTAAAAAACTGAAATATTTAAATTTCAAGGAAATCGAAAATTCGATCAAAAAAATCAAAAATTCGATCAAAAAAATCAAATGGAAATATGTTAGTTTCCATTTATAAAATTCAATGAACAATTTGCATATATTGATCTTCGTGACCATACCTGAATATGCCAATGCCTACACATATACACACGGTCATACGAGCGAATTTCAAGCATACTTGACAGATTCATATTTACATTTCTAACCTTACTTCTCTTTCTGTCATTTTTTTTTTTTTTTTTTTTCCTTTTTCGTTCTTGTTATTCCGTTTTCTTCAATTTCCGTCTCTTTATTCCTCCTCATTTCTGATATAGTTATTTTTTATTTGCATGCACCCCGCCCTCATACCTGACCCTCCAAATATTTTTTTTTTTTTCATTTCTTCTCTTTTTATTCTTTAATCAATTCTCTCCGTCTCATTCCCCCACCCCACCACATCGCAACTTAGTCTGTATTTACCCCCACCACAATTATTATCTCTCACGTCTGTTTATTTAACGTACTTTTTCGAAAATTGTTTATTCACATTTTTTCTAGTATTTTCTAATATTTCGATTGAATCTTTTATGTTACTCTCGAACCAAAAATGGAAACCACTTACCCAAATTTCGGTAACTTCTCGATAGAATCTCTCGATTCAAATATCACCTATGTACGACCCAACATCGGTGGGAACGTGCACTTAATTTACAACCAAATCATACTCCCAATATTAACGTATGTCCCGCCAATTCTGTTGACCCTCGGCATGATAAGTGACTCTTTAGCCCTGGTGGTGCTGCGGCAGTCAAATCTGCGCCAGTGTTCGATAGGTTTCTATTTACGAGTCTTCATTGTTATTGATATATTTGTTAGAATTTTAAAACCAGCACTCGAATGGATAATTACATACTGCAAACTAACTCACATTCCCCATATTTCTGATCCCCTTTGCCGTTTGTGGCAATTCGGTTGGAATGTCCTCTATTCGTCAGCCACATGGTTGGCAGTCTGCATGGTTGTTGACCGCTATATTATTCTTTGGCATTCAAGAAAAGCAACTGAGCGTTGCAACGTCTTCATGTCAAAGGTCGCCATCGCCATGGTCTTCACAGGTCTTGTAGTTATTAACATACATGCCATGTGGAGTGCCTACTTCACCTCGGGATTGTGCAATCAAATTAATCCAAACAATCCCAAGATGCACGAATTGGTGTGGTTCTGGGTCTCCATGTCAGCTAATTATTACATTCCGCTAATACTTTTACTTTTCTTTGATATAGCTGTAGTTCTGGGAATAATCATCAAAGGAGACAGAAGCAATTATTTCGGTCAGCTGGCCACTGAGGAATATGAAATGACATCCGTTAGTACTGTAATTTGCATTACATTTTTCTTGATTACATCACCTGAACACATCTGCTATTTGTTAGAGGAGAACCTTCAGTTGAGAGGACATGGATTAATTTTACTTTTCCTTACGTCAACAGCAGCCCAACTGCTCACGCTTTTCAACTCCGTCCTCGTGTTCATTTTCTGTATTTTGTTCTCTTCTTCCTTTAGAGGCACTCTTATCGAAATCTTTGTAAATATTTTCCGGCGAAAGCTTTCCCACTCCGAATACGAACTGGCAACGGCGAATAACAACATGGAAGGCACAGCACTGGAAATAGATAATCCAACTCACAACGCCAGCAATTAGATTCCTCTATGTATATTTCTTTCTCCGTCGTGTTGATTCGTCATTCAATTGCTTTCTAATGTCTTCGTAGATGATTTATACAATGTTCCCATCAAATGAAGTCAGTGAAACGACTCACACTTCACATCACAATACATATATACAAAGTATATACTAACAACACACATGCAACTGCAATGTGTATATGTGTAAACATAAATAGACATACACAGACATTATAAACATATATATATATGTATAGCATTCTTTTCGATGGTCCGATAACTGAAGAGATGCCGGCGAGAGTTTCCACCCCGACATCTGAAACTCGGAATTTTTATCATGGCTACCGAATAATTGTCACATATATTTACAGATATATATATATATATATATATAATATATATATATATATATGTTATATATATATATATGTATATATATATATATATGTACATATATATATATATGTATATATATATATATATATATGTACATATTATATATATATATATATATATATATATGTACATATATATATATCTATATATCTATACATATATATATGTACATATATATATATATATGTGCAATATGTATATATATATATGTACATAAATATATATATATATATAATATGTACATAAATATATATATATATATGTACATAAATATATATATATGTACATATATTTATATATATATATATATGTACATAAATATATTATATGTACATATATTTATATATATATATATATGTACATATATATATAACATATATATATATGTACATAATATATATGTACATATATTTATATATATATATTATACATATAATAATATATATATATACATATATATATATGTACATATATATATATAATATATATATATATATGTACATATATATAATATACATATATATATATGTACATATATATATATATATATGTACATATATATATATATACATATATATATATGTACATATATATATATATATATATGTACATATATATATATGTACATATATATATATATATCTATCTATATATATATATATGTACATAAATATATTATAATGTACATATATATATATATATATATGTGTACATAAATATATATATATATATGTACATAAATAATATATACATATGTACATATATATATATATATGTACATATATATATATATATATATGTACACACATATATATATATATAGATGTACATATATATATATATACAAATATATATATATACATATACATGTACATATATATATATACATATTATATACATATATTATATATATATATGTGATATATATATATATGTACATACATATAGGTACATATATATATATATATATATATATATATATGTATATATATATATATATATGTACATATATGTGTGTATGTATATGTATATGTATATATACGGAAATTCATTGCGGCCCACAAGAAGTGACGTACTTCTGAACATATATTGGTCGGACGAGCTTGTGTAGAGTACTGTGCATTTTGGGGTAACCTTTCAGGCTCAAAACACAAATATTGCTACTCTCTCTAAAAAAGAAAAAAAAAAGATGAGAAGAGTCAAAAAACCATAGGAGGAAAAGTGAGACGTAAAAGGAGAAAGGGAAAAAGGGCACGTGGTGGGCATTGGTGCATTAGAATGCCAATGACTATGGGAAGTACTTACACATGCACACACACACACATATATACTTTATATATATATATATATATATATATATATATATAGATATATATATATATATTATATATATATACACATAAGGCGGTGCATCAGCATGGCCGCAGCTCTGAGCTGAAAAAAGAACAAAAAAATACATATATATATAATATAATGTATATATAATAATATGTATATAAATACATTATATTATATATATACACACATATTTATACTTATATATATATATATATATATATATATATATCTTGATAACTTTCATAGTTTTGGCCAGTATACGCCCAGGCCATATCTAACTTAATACTACAGCCTAGTGGTGTATGTATTATATATATATATATAATATATATATTATATTATATATATATATATATATTTATTCAAACGTGCAGCAAAACTATCGAACGAAGTTATATTTGCTCTGTACAAAATTATGAAAATAGCAATTATGAAAGCGCTAGGAAAAACAAAATTAAAACTGTAAATGAAGCGTTTTTGATCGCTGGAAATGTACAAACTCATCTTTTCACGATTTCAAATTTAAAGAATCATGAAAGCAACAGAAAGGCAACCCTCTCCCCTTCTATATAAAAAGAATTACAAAAAGAAAGAACAACAAAATCATTTCAAAACGTTTAAACATTTGAGACATTCATTGTGTTGTGTGAAAGGTTAAAGCCAATAAAGTGAAACGGATGTTTGAGTATAAACACGTGGTATGGGATGGGAATACTGGATTACTTGAATATTATATTATTACGGAAAATTTTGTGTTCGTGTGAATCATTTCTAAAACTGTCTTCAAATTTTCAGTAATTGCATGTCCCGGATATTTTCTCGGTAAGATTTTATTCACAGCACGGTCTTTTGAAAGCTGGTCTCTTGTACCGTCGAGCATTCACTGTGTAAAATTGACGGAATATGGTTTGTTGTGTTCTATATATATATACATATATAAGTTACAAAAAATTCAGGGTGAATAGTTGATAACTGTAAGCACCTGTATATGTCATTTAGTGGTGTAGGTGATAGGATGCAAAGGATTTTTCTTTTGATAAATATATCCTATCACCTAACACACTAACTGGCATATACAGGTGCTTACAGTTATCAAGTATTCACCCTGAATTACTTGTACCTAACTCACCTACGTTGTCACCTGGCCGCAAAGTCCTTTGAATCCTGTTTTTTCTTTTGATATATATATATATATATATAAATATATATATATCCTTCACCAGAGCAAAAGAGTTTAGTATCGCAGTTATACACCAGGAACAGCAAAGCAACAGAAAATTTATGTGAAATGCAGTAAGATTTTTGAAGATAACGCCAACGTTTGAGTGTTTTACACCAAGTGCTTGGGTTATACATCACGGCGCCCTGTAGGTTTCGTACAGAGATCTAGCTCCTGGAGCTCACTTAAACACAATCCGGTTAACAGAACCTGAATTCCACCACCTGAGAACGCGGAGCCAAGTTTATGTAAGATGTCTGCAAAATTGCCAGTTGCATAGCGACGAATCACGGTGATTTGTGCAATATATGAATACAAATATATACAGGGGTTGGACAAAATAGTGGAAACACCTAGCATCATAGCATCATAATTTTGAATTGTCTATAAAACCGTCAAAAGTTTGTTTATTTTCATGTTTTGGGGATATTTTTATTAGTGTTGCTTAATATGTTTTCCTAGAATTACTGTTTCTTTTCAGATACTATCAGAAAAAGGTAATTAAAATTACTTAAAATGACAGATATATCGGACATTCAAAGAGGTGAAATTGTTGGTTCTCGGATGGCAGGCGCTAGCGTAATGAAAACAATCGAAATGCTTGTTGTATCAAAAAGTACTGACTCGAATGTACTGACAGCCGTTGAGAAAGAGGGAAAAACCTCATCGTCGAAACAAAACTCTAGTATAAAATTAAATTTTTCAGATACGGACCGTCGGACTCGTACGTGAATAGCTAGAAAAGATCACAAACGTATTGCTCCCAAAATTTACTACAGAGTTTAATGACCACCTTGACAATCCAGTTTCCACAAAAACCATTCGCCGGGAGCTGCACCATGCCGGATTGCAAGGGAGAGCAGTAATTAGAAAACCACTAATTTCTAAAACAAGCGTTGCAAAGCGTTTAGAGTGGATTAAACACCGACAGAATTGGTCCCTAGAGCAGTGGAAGAATGTTATTTTCTTGGACGGGTGATTCTGTACTTTATTTCCGACCGCCGTTAAACATGGAGGAGGATTTGTGATGATCTTGGGGGCCATATGTTGGCAATCCGCCAGCCCAATGGTTTCCCTTCATGGCAGAATTAATAGTCAAGACTATTTAAGCATTTTATATGATCAAACTCATTGTTTCGTTGCAGAACACAATTATTTAGCATGATAATGCACTAATTCACACAGCTAAATCCGTTACTGAATCGTACGAGGAACATTCTAGTGAAGTTGAACATCTTATCT
>NW_021832625.1:0-29990 GCF_006345805.1 Octopus sinensis | reverse complement strand
TTCAAATTCCGCCGAGGTTGACTTTGCCTTTCATCCTTTCAGGGTTGATTAAATAAGTACCAGTTACGCACTGCGTCGATATAATCGACTTAATCTGTTTTGTCTGTCCTTGTTTGTCCCCTCAATATTTAGCCCATTGTGGGTAATAAAGAAATAGGTATTTTGTCTGTTTTTATGTCCTGAGTTCAAATTCTGTTGAGGTCGACTTTGCCTTTCGTCCTTTCGGGGTCGATAAATTAAGTACCAGTTACGCACTGGGGTCGATATAATCAACTTAATCCATTTGTCTGTCCTTGTTTGTCCCCTCTATGTTTAGCCCATTGTGGGTAGAAAAGAAATAGGTATTTCTTCTGTCTTTATGTTCTGAGTTCAAATTATGTCGAGGTCGACTTTGCCTTTTGTCCTTTCAGGGCCGATAAATTAAGTACCAGTTGCATACTGAGGTCTATGTAATCGACTGCCCCCCCCCCCCTTCCTCCCAAAATTTCAGGCGTTGTGTCTAGAGTAGAAAAGAATATTAAGGGGCAATAATTGACATGAAGGACCTCGTGGTCAAAGGGGATTAAGTTTAATGTTTAAATGGCACAAGACAGGTAGGGAAAAACAGAAAAGGACCAACTTTAGTACACACACACACACAATTAGTACCTGTTAGTACCTGCGTGCACTTTCTTTTCCTTCTTTCAGCATTTTTTATGCGTATAATGTTAAATAGATCACTATGTACATGCATATGTGGTGTGTGTGTTGAAATTGGAAGTCGAGGCGGCCCTTGGACCCGTTAGATTGTGTCAAACCGTCCAACCCATGCTAGCATGGAAAATAGACTGTAAAAGATGATGATGATATACATGCATATATGCATACATATACATACATACATACACACACATATACATACATATATACATACATACACGCACACACATCATATGCATGTGTATACAAGTATCTATGTAGAGATATGTGTATGTTTATACATTACACACACACATATATATACACACACATATACATACATATATATATATTATATATATATATATATATATATATATATACAAACACACACATAGACACATGCATATAGAAATGCAAACCCCAAACGGTGACACACTTAATCCAGATGAACTTTCACAAGGCATGTTTGAAACTATTACACCGGCCTAGATCTAGTTCTACTCGTACTTCTGCTACAGTCACCCACGCCCCCTACTGCTGCTGCTGCTGCTGCTGTTGCTGCTACACTCGACCCCACACCCACCCTTTCCTCACCACCACCACCACCACCACTATTACTACTACTACTACTACAACAACTACTACCACTACTGCTAGTCTCACACACACGAACACACATACACACACACACACGCACGTACACTCACATATATCTGTGTGTACACATACACACACGTTCTCTCTCTCTCTCTCTTTCTCTCTCTCTAGTCACTACAGCTACTCCTGCTACACTCATACACATCCTACTGCTGCTGCTGCTGCAGCCACTACCACTACTACTACCACTACCACCACTACCACTACTACTACTACCAATACTTGTGCGGCCACCGAGCCAGTCGTCGTCGTCGCCGCCGCCGCCGCCCTGGTCGCCGTTATTTATTCATATTTCTCCGTTCGCTGCTATCTCTGCTGATATTTCTCTTATCCATATTTCTAACATCAATTGCCACAGACAGCTGCCACCACTCCATAGACCAATCAATGCCTCCAACATCTTTCATTCTGTGCTTGACACAAAATACAACACGTCCCCCCCGCCCCCAACACCACCTCCACCACCACCACCAACATCATATCAATTTCGTTTCACATACGGACACACGGACACACACACACACATACACACATACACGCGATAGATAGCCTACATACCTCTATAGATTTCGATATCTAGATAGATAAATACATGTTGAGATGTAAAGACGAGTAAGAAGCGAGGAGAAGGAGAAGAAGAAATAAGAGGAAGTACAAAAGTCAGGAATGGAATGAAAAAACGGAATTACATAATTTAGTGAAAGTTGAAGTTTCAGAAATTGTAACTCAGAGTTTTGTATTGGTTATCTTTGGATGGAAGAACATGGATAAGGACAGTTTGGGAAGCTCTGGATTGCAATAAATATTATACATACAGGCACGCACAAATATATATATATATATATATATATGCATACATATATCCTTTCGGGGTCGATAAATTAAGTACCAGTAACGCACTGGGATCGATGTAATCGACTTAATCCGTTTGCCTGTCCTTGTTTGTCCCCTCTGTGTTTAGCCCCTTGTGGGTAGTAAAGAAATATATATACATACATACATGCATGTATACATATATACATGTATACATGCATACATATATACATACATACATGCTATACGCACTAACATACATACAGACAGAGGTAATAATTATGTATATAACATGTATGTATATGCTACATATATAATAGAAATCCCACATTAAAATGCAAATCCCAAACCGAAGAAAATACAACCATGAGCGAAAATAGAAGAAAAAAGGGAAAAAGGAAGAAAATGAAAGAAATACAACATACATATAAACATACATACACATACATACATACGGCGTATCTCATTGTATATATACACACACATAGGTATATATATATATATATATATATATATATATATATATATATATATATATATATCTATATATAGACATATCAACCAACGAACGTGTGTGTGTAAATGTGGTTGGCTATCCATCTCTTCGGTCCTCCCACCTATTTCCAATCGATCCAGCATCCATCATCTGCCTCTCTCCGAACAGCCATCCATCAATATCTCCATTCAACCATACATCCATAAATCTATCTACCTAACCAGCCATCCACCCATTTATCCATCCAACCACCCGTCTATTTCCCAACACACACACACACACACACACACTAATATACATATATACATCGTGCATGTATGCGCGTTTGCACATGCTCAAGTAAATAAATATTAAAATAATAAAGTATACATACATATACATATGTATGTATATATATATATATATATATAAATATATATATATATATATATGTATATTACATACATGTGAGTGTGAGCATGGGCCTATATATGTTTATATAATATATATGTATGTATGTATATATATATAAATATATAAATATGTATAAATATATATATGTATGTATATCTATCTCTATATATATGTATATATATAGATATATGTATATATATATATCTATCCATATGTATATATATGTATGTATGTATATATATATATATATATATATATATATATATATATATCTATATATACATACATACATATATATATATACACATATATATACAAGAGATTTTGTGATAAAAACAAGTAGAACAATATGTAAGAGTACTTTTATGTTTTAATCAGCTGTAAAGTTACATAAGTGTTTATTATACTTGCACATATTAGCAACTTGAGGTCATCAAAGCAACCTAGCTCATCCACACACACACACGTGTGTATATATATATATATCTGTATGTATGTGTGTGTGCATACATACGTACACACATTCATACATGCCGTTGCCAGTATCTTCATAAGATAAAGCTAAGAAAGAAGATGTTGAAACATTAAAGGAATTAGAGATGTTTATTGTTGCCAATTAAATATGAAGGATTACTAAAAAGAGTAACGAAAGGTCGTTAATTAAAGAAATATTAAATTAAAACTGAGGCATGTGTTTATTATGTTTGAAAGAGAAATTCTTGCTATACACACCTCCACACCTCCACACCTCCACACCTCCACACCTCCACACCTCCACACACCCAGATGTGCATTGTGCAATAGCAAGTGCGCCTTGCGAGACAGCTGCTGCTGCTGCTGGTCGTTGGTGTAATGGTAAACCGCAAGCAGTATGATATCCCAGTAGGGAACATGAATGAACTACATAACCAAGCGATGCCGTCTACAGCGCTGATGTCTTCACAAAGAATGAGAACTTGTTAGAAAAACAACATCTTTGCTTGTTTCATGTTCGATATTTGTTGTGTTGTTTTGCGTGGAATGGTGAGCGGGAAGGAAAGGAGAAGGATAAACAGAAATATTACACACACATACACACAGACACATTTTACACATAACAACACACACACACTCCCCGACATTTATTCATCATAAAGACAGCAGTGGTGAAGTGAACTGAGGAAAACCTCTATCCTATAAGTACAGAAAATCCTATGGAGGGGCATGTTCCATGCTATAGCATCGGAGAGGATCTTAATGCACAATCCGGCAGATACCGTCAGCTTCCAAATATACCACCTTTGGAATTACGAGCAAAAACTCTATTGCACCACTCTGATATTTAGAAGTCCTCAATTGTTCAACTACACACCTAAAATAAAAAAATATAAGGGACCTCTATTGACACATAAAAAGAAACATTACATAAACTCTTAAGTTTACATATATATATATGTATGTATATATATATATATATGTGTGTGTGTGTATATATATGTATATGTATATATATATATATATGTGGTGTGTATATATTTGTAGTGGTATATAGATAGTGTGTGTTATATATATTATATATATATATATATGTTATATAATATAGGTGTGTGTTGTGTATATATATATATTGGTGTGTGTTGTGTGTGTGTGTGTATTATATATATATATATATGTAGGCCTTCACCATGATAGAGCGCTAACCACTACACATTCTTTATTTTCTCTCCTTGTTCCTTTCTGTGGAAGAGCATAGGCTTGAAACGTCAAAGACTTTTTCACTTCCTGAATGTAATACTAATACATCTGCTTGTTGTCTACACCACCTGTCTTCGTCTTGTTTTTTTGTGAATTCTCCCTATATAAATATGTATATATATATATATATATATACTGAGTGTAACAGGTAAATTGGGACAAATGTCAAATGGGTATATTTCTAATTGTATAGATTTTGTTGGAGTCTAAATCTTAAATATTATCAGCTTGAATAATCACTTGTACTATTTTGTATTTCAGATTGAACAAACTATGAATGTTAATAAGGAATTAAACCATAGAAGTGTAATTGCCAAATTATTCAGCACCGGCAAAAGTGCTGGGGAGATTGTTAGAGCCATAAAGTATGCCAAATCTACTGTTTTTAGAGTTGTAGCCAATTTGAAGTTGTCATAGTGACTGAAAACACACACCTTGCTTCTTAACAGGACTTGAAAGATTGACTGAGTCAAACCCATCAAAATCGATGGCGAAGTTGGCTTAACCCTTTCGTTACTGTATTTATTTTGGGATGCTCTGTGTTTCTCTCAATTATTTTAGATATAAGAAAGAATTTTGTAAAATAACTTGGTTATCATTCAGCTGGTGTTAGGAACATAAATTGTGACTAAGGTTTGGTGGAAGATTTTAATTCAAAACTTATGAAAACAAGACATTTGTACTACAGCGCCAGAGCCGGTTTCAGCCGGGTTGGTATCAAAAGGGTTAAGATCAAGGAATCAGTAAAATGACTGTTTCTAGGGCTGTGAGACAAGACCTCCATATGAAAATCATACATGAGGAGACACCATGACATCCTAACTACCCACTCCAAAGCCATTTGAGTTGAAAGAAGTCCCAAACTTCTTAGTCATCTGGAACAGCGTGGCGGAGATGTTCACATCTTTGTGGATGAAAAGAAGTTTATGACAAACGTAGTCGCAAACTATCAAAGCTCACTAGTGATAGCTGACAACCCTTCCCAAGTTTCTTCAGCTAAGCATGGAAAGAATCCGGCTTCCATCATGGTCTTTGGAGCTGTTGCAAGCGATGGGAAATTGATGCCTCCTCATTTTATTGAAGCAGTTCTTAAAATCAATACAGCAGAGTTACTCAAAATCTTAGAAGTTTTGTTGCTTTGGATTAGGGAGTATTATGATGCAAGTTGAGTTGTGTTTGTACAGGACTCCACACCAGCCCGTTCTTCGAAAAGAGTGCAAGAATTTTTAAAGAAGGAATTTCTCATGTTTGTCCCTAAAGATATCTGGCCCTCTAGCACACCAGATTTGAATCCGTGTGAGTGTTGACTATGGGGGGCAGCCGAAGCAATATCCAACGCAACTTGTCTCAACTCTCTCTTTTACTCTTTTACTTGTTTCAGTCATTTGACTGTGGCCATGCTGGAGCACCGCCTTTAATCGAGCAACTCGACCCCCAGGACTTATTCTTTTGTAAGCCCAGTACTTATTCTATCAGTCTCTTTTGCCGAACCGCTATGTGACGGGGACATAAACACATCAGCATCGGTTGTCAAGCAATGCTAGAAAGACAAACACAGACACACAAACACACACACACATACATATATATATATATATATATACATATGTACGACGGGCTTCTTTCAGTTTCTGTCTACCAAATCCACTCACAAGGCTTTGGTCGGCCCGAGGCTATAGTAGAAGACACTTGCCCAAGATGCCACGCAGTGGGACTGAACCTGGAACCATGTGGTTGGTAAACAAGCTACTTACCACACAGCCACTCCTGTGTGTCTTCATTGAATCATTCGATCAAGGGAGCATTCAGTAAAATAAAAAAAAGAAGAAATATTTGAGGCAAGCACATCATTTCATAAACGGATTGAAATGGGCAAGAAAGGGAATGGCAGCCACATTGACACTGAAATAAGTGTTGAACACTTCACAATAAATTGGCAGAAACAGTGTTTGATTTTTTCTGAGTTATATCAATTATATTAAAGATATTTAAATGGTCCCAGTTCACCAGTTATGCCCTTTCTCTCCTTGTTTCTTTTCTGTGTATCTTTCTGTTGAAGAGCGTAGGCCCGAAACGTAAAAGACTTGTTTTATTTCTATTCTTGAGCGCCATACTAATACAATTGTTTGTTTGTATTCCACCTGCCTTCATCTTCTGTTTATTTTCGTAAACCTTCCCGTTATACATATATATATATATATGGCGCAGGAGTGGCTGTGCGGTAAGTAGTTGTTTACCAACCACATGGTTCCGGGTTCAGTCCCACTGCGTGGCACCTTGGGCAAGTGTCTTCTACTATAGCCTTGGGCCGACCAAAGCCTTGTGAGTGGATTTGGTAGACGGAAACTGAAAGAAGCCCGTCGTATATATGTATATATATATATATATATATATATATATATAATATATATATATATATATATGCGTGTGTGTGTTTTGTGTGTCTGTATTTGTCCCCCTAGCATTGCTTGACAACCGATGCTGGTGTGTTTATGTCCCTGTTACCTAGCGGTTCGGCAAAAAGAGACCGATAGAATAAGTACTGGGCTTACAAAAGAATAAGTCCCGGGGTCGAGTTGCTCGATTAAAGGCGGTGCTCCAGCATGGCCGCAGTCAAATGACTGAAACAAGTAAAAGAGTAAAAAGAGTATATGTATATATATATATCATCATCATCGTTTAACGCCCGTTTTCCATTCTAGCATGTGGTTGGTAAGCAAGCTTCTTACCACACAGCCACTCCTGCGCCTATATATGTAATTCTTTAACAAGATTAGCATTGATAATGACTTGGATTCTTTGAACATCTAAGCCATCATTGAACTGTCAAATGAGGCTTAGATGGTCTAAACTTCGAAGTCACTGTTAACACTATTCTCATTAAAGAATAAATTTGTACCCTACTAAAAATATTGGTTTCAAATTGTGGCCAGCAATTTCAGGTAAGTGGGTAAGTCAATCACATTTATCTCAGCCCTTAATTGGTACTTACTTTATTGACCCCAAAAGGATGAAAGGCAAAGTCGACCTCAGTGGAATTTGAACTCAGAATATAAAGACGAGCGAAATGTTAAGTATGCTAACAGTTCTACCACCAACCACCACTTTAATCCATTGGAAATATTGAATAATCTTTCAATCTAATGTGAAATTGTTTTAATTATAACACAAAATAGATATTAATAAATCATCACCATCACCATAATCTTCATGTAATGTCAGTTTTCTGTGCTGTCATGAGTAGGACAGATTGACAAAAATTGCATCAAGTGCTGCTGTCCGTTTTGATATGGTTTCTACAGCTGGATGCCCTTCACACACACACACATATATATATATATATTATATATATATAAATGACTGAAAGAATGGAGTCGAACGAAGATGTTAACAAAATTCCTTTACTCTTGACTCATTATCGGTGTGATCACCATGTAGGCAATCATCGAAATTTTAGTTCGTCTTGTGGTTGAGAGAGGCTCCTTATCTTTCCCAATGAGAAGATTGCATAATGCACCCTTTATTCCTTTGGAATGAAACCATGTTGTCTTCGAAACATATGTTGAGAGTAAAGGAATTTTGTTAACATCTTCATTCGACTCCATTCTTTCATTTATTCATATACAACACACAAATTTCTGCACAAGAAACTGGAGTTTCTACCCTTGACAGGGCGCTTCAACCGTGTTTTCTGACGTGAATTTGCTACCCAGGTATCGGTTAAACAAATTATCCATGCTGACGATAAACATAGGATAATTCATTCACCTACTTATATATATATATATATTATATATATATATATATATATGTATATGTGTGTGTCTATGTTTGTCCTTCCACTGTTGCTTGACAACCGATGTTGGTATATTTATGTTCCTGTAACTTAGTGGTTCGGCAAAAGAACCAATAGAATAAGTACTAGGCTTACAAAGAATGAGTCTTGGGGTTGATTTGTTTAACTAAAGGCGGTGCTCCAGCATGGCCACGGTCAAATGACTGAAACAATTAAAAGAATATACATAAAGTAAAATAATTGTCTGGCACACATTCAAGCTTCTCGTTTCAGGTGTGAGGGTCACATGGAAAACACCTGTACCGGTGCTGCATAAATGCACATGTGCCAGTGGCACGTAAAATGCACCAAGCAACTATGTTAAGTGATTGGTGTTAGGAAGGGCATCCACCCATAGAAACCACACCACAGCAGACAGGTGGAGTCTGGACAGCCCAATGTCAAACTCACCAACTGAGGTCACCATGAAAAGCGGATGTTAAATAATGATGATACTCTCTTTTTACTCTTTTACTTGTTTCAGTCAGTTGACTGTGGCCATTGGCTGTAATCGTGAAAGTGACTGTTGGTCATAAAAGCAGTAGTAGCAGAGACTGTTTATATGGGTGCAGGCATGGCTGTGTGGTAAGAAGCTTGCTTCCCAACCACACCGGTCTAGGTTCAGTCCCACTGCATGGCATCTTGGGCAAGTGTCTTCTACTACAGCCTCAGGCCGATCAAAGCCTTGTGAGTGGATTTGGTAGATGGAAACTGAAAGAAGCCCGTTATATATACAAACATATATACGTATATATCTATGTGTGTGTGTTTGCTCCCCACCGTCACTGCTTGACAACTGGTGTTGGTGTGTTTACATCCCTGTGTCTTAGCGGTTCAGCAAAATAGGTCAAGAGAATTAAGTACTAGGCTTAAGAAATAAGCCTGAGGTTGATTTGTTTGACTAAACCCTTCAAGGTGGTGCTCCAGCATGGCTACAGTCAAATGACTGCAACAAGTAAAAGAATAATATAAAAGAATATATATGTGTGTGTATGTGTGTCATTATATGTATATTTGTAAATTAGCATATGTATATATGCATATCTGTCTACACACTCAGACACACACATGCGCACACACACACACACACATATATATTATATAAAATCCGTTCTGTCTGTCTGTGTGTCTGTGTCTTCTAGGATCTCGGGCATCCTCCATCCAATTGCGCTCAAATTTGATATGAAGATACCAACGGTATCAGGGCATGTATAAAAGTCTTGAAAAAATTACAAAAATCAATTCCAGGTCAGAATGCGATTGATAAAGCCTTTGTACGCACAAGTACATCAGTCGAAATCTGTGTTTTGCTGGTGTCTCAAATTTAGGTTAAATCAGTGTTTCTCAAAGGGGAGGCCTATGAGACAGTTGGACAAGTTGTTTCGAGAAAATTTGGTTTAAATGTTTGACAATTCGGCACTGTTCATTGAACGGGTGAGCATTTTGCTCGTATCAGAATCGAAATCTTTCAACATCAATGGAAATTGTAGCTGAGATACCAGTGCCGGTGGCACGTAAGAGGACCATCTGAACGTGGCCGTTGCCAGCACCGCCCTGACTGGCCCCCGTGCCGGTGGCATGTAAAAAGCACCATCCGATCATGGCCGTTTGCCAGCCTCGCCTGGCACCTGTGCAGGTGGCACATAAAAAGCACCCACTACACTCACGAAGTGTTTGGCGTTAGGAAGAGCATCCAGCCATAGAAACACTGCCAGATCAGACTGGGCCTGGTGCAGCCTTCTGGCTTCCCAGGCCCCAGTTGAACCGTCCAACCCATGCTAGCATGGAAAGCGGACGCTAAACGATGATGATGATGATGATCTGATATGTGAAAATATGCATAAAACATATTTCTGTGTTTAAAACAAGAAATAAGAAAAACTAAGATAACTTTCATATTTCTTAATTAACTTTAGATTGTTTTTTTCAAATGTTAAAAATTGCCAATCAAAAGTTTTATTTTAGCTGTTGGCCCTGTTTCTGAGTCGGATCGTACGGAAAGCACACCAACATCTGTAGCAGCAGTAGCAGCATTTAAAAACAAAGCTAAACAAGGAAATCAACATGACATGACACACCTACAACATAAAACATTCTAAATAATCCCTAACCATCACGTACATACATATATGTATATACAGATATAATTAATAGTGATAGAAACAGTATTGATATCAAGCGGTAATGTTTATCTCCACTTAAAGCGGCAAGCTGGCAGAATTGTTAGCATGCCAGGTAAAATGCTTAGCAACATTCCATCTGTCTTCATGTTCTGAGTTCAAATTTTGCCAAGGTCAACTTCGTCTTTCATCTTTTCAGGGTTGATGTACAAGTTGAATTACATCAGGATCGATGCAATTAACTTGCCCCTCTCCCGGAATTGCTGGCCTTGTGCCAAAATTTGAAATCAATATTTGTCTCCACCTAAAGTGGATGTTGTGTTACAACACTGAATACTGTGTTATTTAGCATGAGAGAACCTCTCGTATGGCTTTGTGGAGCATATAAGCACTCATGTTAACATCACTGGTGGGTGATAACCATCTGCTACAGCTGCTGGAACTGCCAAAGCACCTGATTTCAGTCTTCATTGGCCTTATCAATGACAGACATCCACAACTAGACATAGCAGCCAATTCACCCACCGGCGATATATATATGCATTGAATTTTGACAAAAAAGGGTTCCTTATACAAGTTAAAATACAGTATATATATATGTGTATAACAGAGGGTAACTTTGTAGATGCAATCCCATGGTCATTTATGACCAGAGTGGGTCTCCTATGTGTGTAAGTATATAGATACTCTTTTACTTGTTTCAGTCATTTGACTGCGGCCATGCTGGAGCACCGCCTTTAGTCGAGCAAATCGACCCCGGGACTTATTCTTTGTAAGCCCAATACTTATTCTATCGGTCTCTTTTGCCAAACCGCTAAGTGACGGGGACGTAAACACACCAACATCGGTTGTCAAGCAATGCTAGGGAGACAAACACAGACACACAAACACATACACACACATACATATATATATATACATATATACGACAGGCTTCTTTCAGTTTCCGTCTACCAAATCCACTCACAAGGCATTGGTCGGCCCGGGGCTATAGCAGAAGACACATGCCCAAGATGCCATGCAATGGGACTGAACCCAGAACCATGTGGTTGGTTAGCAAGCTACTTACCACACAGCCACTCCTGCGCCTATACGTGTATAGTTTTTTGTTCCATTAAGGTAAAATCAACAAAAAGGTACTCCATCCAGTAAGGGTTAAATATCGTTTAATATAAACTGTATTAAAATAAGAGTGATTAATAGTTTCTTGCCATTAAGACACTTGGTTAGGCATGAAATACTTCTCTTTTGGATAAGCATTTTCCACTAAACCATAACAACAGAAAGATTTTTAATAAACACTCAATATAAATATACACCTATTACTCCAGCATGAAGAACATTATCCCTTGTAAGCCTCACCAAGAGCCCACTCCCAGTTGTAAATGTTGAGACCCTGAATCTTGCCCAGTTGACCAGATGTGTATGATAAACCCTGTTGTCTATGAGGCAGAGGTCACAGCAAAGCTTCAAGATAACATAACTGCATAGAAAAATTACAGTGGTTTATGCGAAGGCAATTATATATATATACATGCATGTGTGTGTATGTATGTATGTATATATTTTACCGAATATGGTCCTTTTCCATACCGAAATACTACTTGGTGAAATTTGTTGATTTTATTAGATTAATTATATTTCACCTTTTATCTGTATATATATGTGTGTGTGTGTGTGTGTGTGTGTGTGTGTGTGTGTGTGTGTGTGTGTGTGTGTGTGTGTGTGTATGTGTATACATGAAGTTGAAATTTACAGAAAAGCAAAAGACAAAGACAGGTGTATGAACAACAAGCAGGTGCATTTGTTTGATGCATATACACATATGTATATGTATAAGCATATGCATATATGTGTGTATACAAGTATATGTATATATGTGTATGTATACATGTGTCTAAAAATGTATGTGTATATATATATATATATATATATATACACATTTGTCAATAACCATTATAATTTATATAATTTATAACGTAAATAATAATGGTTATTGACAATTTTTGTCTTTTTTTCGGCATATTTGGCATTAGAATTTTTCTTTCGCCCTAATTTTGTAAATTATTTATAAATTTAAAGGTATTCTTTGATATGCTGGCCATTGATAAAAAATTTTTTCCCGAAAAAAATTTTATCCTACATTAGTTATATATATATATATATAAACAGACACACATGTATAGGTACCAAGATTGACTCTTGACCAAACTTTCTGGGGTGGCTTGGAACTGGCAGCACAAATGACAATGGACAACAATTGCTTGAGTACTACATACTCCATGGACTGTACGCCCCAAACACTTGCCTCCGAGATAAAGTCCACACAAAGTGTCTTGAAGACATTCCAACTCCAAACACCGGTACCAATGCTGGACCTGACATTCATAAGACTGACACCAGCCGATGAATATGTACAATACGAAACCTACCAACCTGCAGTATACTGATGTCATTTTGACACAACACCAGATAAAGTGGTAGAGTTCTTTGGGTTATTGGAGGATGTGTTCTTTGTGGACCCATTAGCTGCAGGGGCACAGGTTTTTGGTAAGAAATGGAGTAAAACACAGAAAGGGTTTAAAGCAAATTCAAACAGGCTCCCTACTGTTACAGAGGCAAAGTGTGCGGCACTACTCCAACATGAACACTACCCCACCCCCCAGGGAACCTTGCAAGCATTAAGAACAGCAATATGCAAGACCTAGAAAACAGTTAGATATTATGCAAATAAAAATTGGCTACGGCTTTGCAAAGATATTCAATCATCGTCTGACACAGGTGTCATCCATGGAGTGTACAAAGAGATAAAGGTCATTGGCTCAATCATGAGCAAGAACAACACTGAAAACTGTAACATGTGAGATCACCAAAGACAAAAGGAAAGCAAATAGAAAGATGGATGGAGAATTATTTTGAAATCTACTCCACAGAAAACATCACTTCAGACACTGTGCTAGACATTGAGGAATCATTATCATCATTTAACGTCCGCTTTCCATGCTAGCATGGGTTGGACGATTTTGGCTGCACCAGGCTCCAATCTTGATCTGGCAGAGTTTCTACAGCTGGATGCCCTTCCTAACGTCAACCACTCCAAGAGTGTAGTGGGTGCTTTTTATGTGCCACTGGCATGGGGGCCAGTCAGGCGGTACTGGCAATGACCTCACTCGAATCTTTTTACATGTGCCAGTGAAGTGACGTCGGTAACGATCACGCTCGAATGGTGCCCTTGTACATGCCACGGGTATGAAAGCCAGTTGGCTGCTCTGGCAACGATCACGCTTGGATGCTGCTCTTGGCACCCTACTAGCATGGGCATAAGTGCCAGTAAGGTGACGCTGGTAACGATCATACTCGAATAGCCGCTCTGTCAACGATCACACTCGTATGGTGCTCTTTGCACCCCGGTAGCACAGATGCCAGTCATCGAATTGATTTTGATTTGATTTTGATTTTGATTTCTACAATGTCTGTTAGTAATGGAGGAACTAGACATATTGCCACCTGTTGAAGAACTGAGTAAAGCCATTGATTGTCTTCCCACTGGCAAAGTACCAGGATTGGATGGCATTCCATCAGAAGGCACCAAGTGTGCAAAGAGCATCTTATGTCACTTATACAAACTGTAGTGTGAGAAGAAGCTGGAAAGAAAGAGAACTGTCATAGCAGATGAGAGATTGCGATATCATTGCCCTGGACAAGAACAAAGGTTACAGAAGTGTTTA
Source organism: Octopus sinensis (assembly GCF_006345805.1). Classification (NCBI taxonomy): domain Eukaryota; kingdom Metazoa; phylum Mollusca; class Cephalopoda; order Octopoda; family Octopodidae; genus Octopus; species Octopus sinensis. Next base: position 15,533 of record NW_021832625.1, on the reverse strand, counting down.
AAACTATAGAAGAATCTCCTTGCAGACCACTGTTGGAAAGTTTTTCACAAATGCGGTCCTAAACAAGCATCAGAAATTGCTGAAATGGTCTGTACCAAATTTCAGTGAGGCTAAAGTGTGCTCCACAAAATCTTCTCCCTTCAACAACAAGAACAATGTAGAAAGCAAAGGCAACCACTTTCCATCCCCTTCAATGGCACTGCAAAGACTTCCAGTATTGAAGAGAGATGGAGTGTTTGAAATCCTTGCCATGGTTCAAAGCCCTCCACAAGGTTACTTCAAGATTTTTGGGGGATGTGGCTGTGTGGTAAGTAGCTTGCTAACCAACCACATGGTTCCGGGTTCAGTCCCACTGCGTGGCATCTTGGGCAAGTGTCTTCTGCTATAGCCCTGGGCCGACCAATGCCTTGTGAGTGGATTTGGTAGACGGAATCTGAAAGAAGCCCGTCATATATATATATATATACATATATGTGTAAGTGCGTGTTTGTGTGTCTGTGTTTGTGTGTCTGTGTTTGTACCTCCAACATCGCTTGACAACCGATGCTGGTGTGTATACGTCCCCGTCACGTAGCGGTTCGGCAAAGGAGACTGATAGAATAAGTACTAGGCTTACAAAGAATAAGTCCTGGGGTCGATTTGATCGACTAAAGGCGGTGCTCCAGCATGGCCACAGTCAAATGACTGAAACAAGTATAAAAAAGACATGGAATGTATCATTCAGTTTGATGTCTTTTCCTCGGATCTTTCAGCATTGTCCATGTCAGGGCTATGACCTTGCCCCCAGCCTCCTTGCCGTCAGGATGAAGCATGCCTTTGGATCATCAACAGATCATGTTTACTTCCAGATAAGATCAAACAGCAAACTGTTCAGTCTGTCTTGATTAGCAGTTCGGCAAAAGAGACTGATAGAATAAGTACTAGGCTTCCAAAGAATAAGTCCTGGGGTCAATTTGCTCGACTAAAGGTGGTGCTCTAGCATGGCCGCAGTCAAATGACTGAAACAAGTAAAGAGAGTATAGAAGGCGGTCATTAAACGATGATGATGACGATGATATATATATATATATATATATATAGTGTATTTTGCAGCCTCTATCTCTACCACCAGTTTTAGCATTTATCTCACCATACTTCAATGGGAATAAATGGATATTCTTTACCACTTCGAGTTCCCAGTCAACACAGTCTTTTGCTATCACCATGTGGTGCAGCATGTTTAGATCAGTCTTCACCATTTTATTCCATGAGTTCCTCAATCTCCCATTTTTACACGTTTCATTCATTCTGAGTACACGACACATCTTTATATTAGCTGTTATCTTCTGTAAATGCTACACACCCATACCAGCTTAGTCTTCTCTCTTGCACTCTGATTAATCATTAAGCAAAATAAGCACAGGCTTAGGGCATCAAGGGAAGGAGGGGGCACCACAGAAATGGTAGATGGTTTACAGCACAAAAGAAATCACTGTAAACTTGCTAAAATATTTGGGATGCCTCTGATTCCTCTTACACCCAGTTTTTCTCCCAATGCATTTGTACTCTATTATTCAAGGGCATTGACAGTATACACCCAGCTGAACGTACTTTATTTCTTTCTGATCTTTGCTCTCTTCAACAAGAAGGAGGAACACATCTTGCTTAACCCTTTCATTACCAACCCGACTGAAACCGGCTCTGGCTCTGTAATAGAAATGTCTTGTTTTCATAAGTTTTGAATTAAAATCTTCCACCAAACCTTAGTCACAAACACTGTTCCTAACACTAACTTAATGATAACTAAGTTATTTTATAAAATTCTTTGTTATATCTAAAATAATAAAAAGAAACACAGAACATCTCAAAATAAATACAGTAATGAAAGGGTTAATTTCATCTTTGGTTTGGCTTCCACAACATGATGTCCTGGCTAACACCAATCACTTTACAGAGTGAACTAGGCGCATTCCTTCCATAGGACACACACGAGGGAAGTTCACAAGATTACAGGGCCTCGTTGATCCCTGACACTTAAGGGTGCATTTTATTGTGACACCAATACAAAAGAGAGGATAAAGATGAGAATATGATGAACAACAACCCCATAATTTCCAAAGATCATCTTCTTATCACAATCATTTAATTTCCAATTTAGTTCAATAAATATTGATTAGACCAACATTTTGTTTTAATCCAGAAAACTTTTAGCTTTCTTTTCTAGCACCAAAACTTGGAAAAACTCTATTTTGATCAGCTTTTTAAGAGTCCACCATGTCGATCCATCATATCCTGTTATTCCACAGATCAAAGTATCTACCAATTTTCTTACATATTGATTGATTTCTCCAAGTGTCATTTGCCACTCCTCTTTTCATCTCTGGGCTGTTGTTAATTAGTAACGAGACATCCAAGACACTCAAACTCATGCACCACATGGCCATCTTGATTATTAATTATTCTAGAATTATTTCATTTTATGATCTTGGGATTCAGTTTAATCAAAATTATTTAATGAGTCACATTCTTCATTTTGTGTGTATGTGTGTGTATGTGTGGATCACTGTGTTTCTATCTCTCTCTCTCTCTCTAAATATATATATATATATATAATACACACACACACACACACACACACGTCACTACAGTACATATATATGTGTGTATGTGTGTGTATGTGTGTGTGTGTGCTATCTCTCAATCTCTCACACCATGTATATACTAGCAACTATACATTTATATATCTTTTTTTTTTTTACTTGTTTCAGTCATTAGACTGCGGCCATGCTGGGGCACTGCCTTGAAGGGTTTTAGGTGAACAAATTGACCCCCCCAGGACTTCTTTTTTAAAGCCTAGTACTTATTCAGTCAGCCTCTTTTGCTGAACCACTAAGTTACAGGGACTTGATTGTCAAGTGATGGCAGGGAACAAACACAGACACAAACACACACACACACTCACAATGAGCTTCTTTCAGTTTCTTATTTCTTTATTGTCCACAAGGGGCTAAATACAGAGGGGACAAACAAAGACAGACAATGGGATTAAGTCAGTTACATCGACCCCAGTGCATAACTGGTACTTAATTTATCGACCCCAAATGGATGAACGGCAAAGTCAACCTTGGTGGAATTTGAACTCAGAACGTAACAGCAGACAAAATACTGCCAAGCCTTTCGCCCGGTGTTCTAACATTTCTGCCGCCTTGTTTCTATTTCTTTCAGCTTCTTTCGGTCTCTATTTACCAAATATACTCACAAGGCTTTGGTTGGATTGCAGCTATAGTAGAGGACACTTCCTCAAGGCGCCACGCAGTGGGACAGAACTCGGAACCATATTTTGGGGAAGCAAGCTTCTTACCACACAACCATGCCTGCACCTCTACACAGCCAGAGACAAACAGACAGATGGAGAGAGAGAGAGAGACAGACAGACAGAGACAGAGAGAAAGAGAGCACATCAAGCAGAGCACACAATAACACTGTCAACATCAGCAATATATATATATCATCATCATCATCGTTTAACATCTGTTTTCCTTGCTGGGATGGTTTGGATGGTTGGACAAGAGCTGTGAAGCCAGAGGACTGTACCAAGCTCCATTGCTGGTTTTGGCATGGGTTCTACAAATGGATGCCCTTTGTGCTACTACAGAATACTAGGTGGTTTTTGTGTGGCACCAGCATCAGTGAGGTCACCAAGTAACTTGCAAAACAAAGATCTCTCAACTGGGCGGTGGGTGGGGGAGAGTACCATTGAGGAAGGTGGCTTTGTGCCAGTTGACACAAAGAGGTTAAGAAGGAGAATACTGGAGTAGAGTTAGGTGCCTTACTGTAGAAGAGATACAATGATACCCCAGTTGGGAAAGAAAGGAGAGAAAAAGTGAGGGAGAGAGAGGGGAGAGGGGGAGAAAAAGGGAGGGAGAGAGAGAAAGAGGGAGGGATAGGAAGAGAGAGATACAGAAAGGGAGAGGGGAGAGAGGGAGAGACTGAGAAGGGAAGAGAAAGAGAGAGAAAGAGAAAGTGATGATGGTGTAGATGTGTCAGATGGGGCAATACCCTCAAGGTACAGTGGGGTGGGGTGATAATATAGGTGAAGTAATACAAAGGAGAAAATTTGGTGAGAATGTGAGGAGGGAATGGTCAGAGATGGGATAGCAGTGGCTGTGGTAGATGATGGTGAATGGTAGAGGAGTGGCCCATGGGTGGGGTTATGATAGATATGTGAGGGTATTTATGAGTAGCAGCAGATAAGAGAGGTGTATAGAAGTGGGGGGAGAGAGAAGCAATGGATGCCGGCACAGAAAGGAGGGGATTGGTGGAACACACACACATCCGCTTCTGTAAAACTTATGTCCAAGGAGTTTCAATGAATGAGACAAAAGCTTTAATAAAGAATTATCCAAAATTCTGACCACCTCCTTTTCCTTAACATATAAAATCTGTACACCACTTGAAACAATATATGCACATACACACACACAGATAGGTACAGATGATACATAGAGAGATGCTTGGATGGCTGGATAGATAAACATTCAGACAGACAGATAAATATATAAACAGATAGATAGCTTGATAGACAGATAGATAAACAGACAGACAGGAAGACAGACAGGCAGATAGATAGATAGATAGATAGATAGATAGATAGATAGATAGATAGATAGATAGATAGATAGATAGACAGACAGACAGACAGACAGATAGATAGATAGATAGATAGATAAATAGATAGACAGACAGACAGACAGATAGATAGATAGATAGATAGACAGACAGACAGATAGATAGATTGACAGACAGATAGATAGATAGATAGATAGATAGACAGACAGATAGATAGATAGATAGATAGATAGATGGATAGATAGATAGATAGCTGCTGGTCTCTGAGAACCACTTGTAATACTGATTGAAACTGATGATATTTAAATCTATCGTTGATATATGGTGATGCTATTGATTTACAGATCATAGACACAAGATTATAGATTTGGGGAGTGGGTAGAGTTGATTATTTTAAACCTCAGTACTTTACAAGTATTTCATGTTTGTGACCTTGGAAGAACGAGAGGTAAAGTCAACTCCGACAGATCTTGAACTCAGGTCACAAAGGGCCATAACTAGCATGTTTTTATCTGAGTCTCAACCAATACGTCTTACTCTTTGAAACATTTCATGGCAGATTAAAACATCAACTCTGCTTATGAGAGATCTGTTTGATTCCTTGAATCCCTATTCTTGTTATATATATGTATATATGACTTTGTGTGGAGGTGCAATGGCCCAGTGATTAGGGCAGCGGACTCGTGGTTGTAGGATCGCTGTTTCGATTCCCAGACCGGGCATTCTGAGTGTTTATTGAGCGAAAACACCTAAAGCTCCGCGAGGCTCCGGCAGGGGGTGGTGGCAATCCCTGCTGTACTCTTTCACCACAACTCTCTCTCACACTCTTTCTTCTGTTGGCTTGCTCGCTTAGCCAGCGGGATGGCGTCATTTGAAGGCTAAAACAATGTGAAGTGCATTGTGACCAGCGATGTGTAGCAACATCTGATAGCCTGGTCGGTCACGGTGATCACGGGGATATGACTTTGTAGTAAGAAGCCTGCCTCCCAAATACACAGTTTGGGATTCAATCCCACTGTGTGGTACTTGAAGCAAGTGTCTTCTATTATAGCCCTGGGCTAGCCAAAGCCTTGTGAGTGGATTTGGTATACAGAAACTGAAAGAAGCCTGTCATATGTGTACGTGTGTATGTGTGTGTGTGTCTTTGTGTCTGTGTTTGTCCCTTCCACTACACCTTGACATCTGGTGTTGTGTATTTACATCCCTGTAACTTAGTGGTTCAACAACTGAGACAGATAGAGTATGTACCAGGTTTTAAAAAAATAAATACTATGGTCAATACATTCAACTTAAAATTCTTCAAGGTGGTGCTCCAGCATGGCCACAGTCTAATGACTGAAACAAGTAAAAATTAAAAGATATCATCAGCATCATCAGCATTTAACGACCGTTTTCCATGCTGGCATGGGTTGGACATTTTGATAGGGGCTGACCAGCTGAAGGGCTGTTCAGGCTCCATGTCTGTTTTGGCGTGGTTTTTACGGTTGAATGCTCTTTCTAATGCCAACCACTCTACAGAGTGTACTGGGTGCTTTTTATGCAGGACCAGCACATGTGTCTTTTTATGTGACACCAGCACTTATGAGCCCACAAGGTTAGGGATGCTGGAGAGGATTGAAGGGGATGAGCCTGTATGCAAGAGCAGCAACGGTTTTACTTAGCTTGATGTGTCTTTTCAAGCAGTCTTGGTCCTGTCTTCCCCCTCTGCGAGTCCCATCATCAGTAGATCCTTTCTCACCACTTCGTCCCATGTCTTCCTGGGTCTACCCCTTCCACATGTCTCCTCCACAATTAGAGACTGGCACCTCTTGATGGAACTCAACTCATTCCTATGTGGAGGCACTTGGCCTAGTGGTTAGAGCGACAGACTCGTGGTCGAGAGATCGCAGGTTCGAATCTCAGACCGGACGATGTGTGTATTTATGAGCGAAACACCTAAGCTCCACGCGGCTCTGGCAGAAGGTAATGGCGAAACGTCTACTGACTCTTTTGCCACAACTTTCTCTCACTCTTTCCTCCTGTATCTTGTAGCTCACCTGCGATGGACCGGCGTCCCATCCAGGTGAGGAACCTATACGCCAAGAAACCGGGAAACCAGCTCTTATGAGCCAGGCATGGCTTGAGAAGGAACAAACAACAACTCATTCCTATGCAAGCAACAGATTTTCAACAGATGGGTGCTCTTCCTGTCCCCAACTCTCACCTATTTCCATGTACAACAATATTTTCCTATACCAAAACAGGTTGTATGATAGCGATATTTGTTTACAACCATTAACAGATATCAAGACAAGGGTACACACACGCACACACACACACTCACATATATATATATATACAATGGGCTTCTTTCAGTTTCTGAATTCTTTACTGCCCACAAGGGGCTACACACAGAGGGGAAAAACAAGGACAGACAAAACGGATTAAGTCGATTATATTGACCCCCGTGCATAACTGGTACTTATTTAATCGATCCCAAAAGGATGAAAGGCAAAGTCGACCTTGGCAGAATTTGAACTCAGAACGCACCGGCAGACGAAATACCACTAAGCATTTTGGCTGGCGTGCTAATGTTTCTGCCAGCTTGCCGCCAGTTTCCACCTACCAAATCCATTCACAAGGCATTGGTCAACCTGCAACTATAGTGAGAAGACACTTACCAAAGTTGTTATGCAGTGGAACTGATCTCCAGATCACATAGTTGAGATGCAGGTGTCTTATCTTTTAGTCATTAAAGGGTTTTAGTTGAAGAAATCAACCCCAAGACTTATTCTTTGTAAGCCTAGTACTTATTCTATTGGTCTTTTTTGCAGAACCACTATGTTACTCGGACATAAACAGACCAGCATCAGTTGTCAAGCAATGGCAAGGGGACAAACACAGACACATGCACATAAATACATACAACAGGCTTCTTTTAGTTTCCGTCTATCAAATCCACTCACAAGGCTTCGGTTGGCCTGAGGCCGTCATAGAAGACATTTGCTCAAGGTGCCACACATTGGGACTGAACCCTGAATCATGTGGTTGGGAAGCAAGCTTCTTACCACGCAACCACACCTGTGTCATATATATATATATATATATATATATATATATATATCAAATAAAATCAAAAACAGAACACAAAGGATATCACGGTACATGTGTTTCAAGCTTTATAAACAACCTGTTCTTACATCAGTGTATAATAGATATATACCCTCTCACCTCTGCCACTAGCTGGCGTATACAGGTGCTTACACTTATCAAGTATTCACCCTAAATTTGCAGTACCTACTATATATATATATATATATATATGTACAAGGGTGGAAAGGAACACACGAGTTGATATATATGAAAAAACAAGTCAAAAATAGAAAATGCTAAGATAATTTTATAGTGAATCTTTCAGTACCGGTTTCGGTCATTTTGAGACCTTTTCAACTGTAACGATTAAATAATTAAATTTAGAAAAATTAGAAGAAAAGTTTTTTTAAAAGAATATTTCTATAGTAGTGTTCAGATATAAGTAGCATTCTGCCTTTCTCTGACTCCCTTGTTTGCACTTGTGTGAAAAGGTCTCAAAATGACCGAAACCGGTACTGAAAGATTCACTATAAAATTATCTTAGCATTTTCTATTTTTGACTTGTTTTTTCATATATATATATATATACCGGAGTAAACACATAAATGTGAAACAAGGTGGAAAAAAGAGTACTCAAATACCAGTGGTAGAGTAATATGCTTTATTAAAAGCAGCAGAAAATTCAACAAAACCTGTTACTCTGAGTTTCCCGTTGCCGTTCATCAGGCAGTTTTTGCTAGAATGGCACCGATATGTCAATTCTATATATAATATATATATATACATATACATATACATATATATATACATAATTAGATAAAGATAGTTCTAGCTGGTCTATGGGGTTACCCAGGGTTTACATCCATAAAGTGTTAAGTATTACAGCATCTCTTCAGACCCTAATGGCTGGTGGCCTATAACCTCTCTTCAAAGCATGCTTCTCTTTTGGAATTATGATTTACTGACGATATACAAGGGGGGACCCAAAAGAAACCAGAATTTTGCAATATTATTTTCTTCACTTAGTTTTACATGCTTACACTTTTATCACCTTCAAAGTATTCTCCATTCGAAGCAATGCATTGGTCGGGATGCATTTTCCACTGTTCGAAGCAGTCCTGGAACTCTTGCGAAGTGATGCCTTTTAATGCTAAGGTCGTTTTTTTTTCTTCAACTCTTCCACATCTGCAAAACGTTTTCCTTTAAGGACTTTTTTCATTCAGGGGTAAAAAGCTACAGGGAGCAAGATCAGGTGAATAGATCAGGGTGGGTAAGCAGGGTCATACCATTTTTGGTCAAAAACTGTCTCACACTCAAGGCGTTGTGTGCAAGCGCATCGTCAAGATGAAACCACCACTTTCCACTTTGCCACAGTTGGGACATTTTCATTTCATCGTCCCTCGCAAATGTTTCAGAACTGCCAAGTAAAATGTCTGGTTAACCGGTTGACCCAGGGGGGAACAAATTCTGTGTGGGCAATCCTTCTCACATCAATGAAACAAATCTGCAGTGTCTTCACATCAAACTTCATTTGATGTGCTTTTTGGGGGCGTGGTGACATTGAATGCTTCCACTGACTTGAATGCTGCTTCATTTCTGGGTCATAGCTGTAGCACCAACTTTCATCACCAAGGTCCAGAAAAAAGGTCCAGATCAACTTCCAACAGTTCTTTCAGTTTACATTTAGTTGCAACTGCTTTTCATCTTTCATAAGCACACAAGACACAAATTTTACTGCAACTCTTTTCATTCACAATCCCTCTCTCAAAATTCGTTGGCAGAAGCTCCAGGACACCCCAGTCATATCAACAAGTCCATCAATTGTTCAGTGACAGTCCTCCATGATCGCTTCATAAAATTTTGTGATGTTTTCATTCATTTGAGGGGTCAACGGTCACCCTGAATGAGGTTGGTCTTCAGGCAACAAGTGACCATTCCTAAAGCATGAAAATCACTCATAAACTGTATTTTGCTCATGGAAGCATCTAGCTGCTGTTTTCCTCAGCAGAAAACAGAATTCCTCAGAAGTACACTATTCCTTCTTTTCATCCATTGCAAAAATTAATGAACAGATGAAAAGCACAGCAAAACAAAGATGCACCACATGGCAGTAAGACTGCACTCAATGACGTCGGTCAGCAGATTGATGCCTGAGGGTTGCATCAAGTGTCTTCTAGTGGTGGAAGCCTGAACTACAATGGGCTTGTCCAACAGACGGCACTTTCAGTTACTTTTGGATTTATATATAATCCAGTAAATAAGGTTGTCCTGAAGTTGTGGTCCTATTGGTAAAATCCCAAATTTGTAATAATAATATTTTTATATATATATATATATATGAGGTGATGCTGTAAAGTTTTTGGCTTCAGGTAAAAGAAAATACAGGAGGATCAGTCAATTATTATTTTATACAAAATACTCCTCTCCCAGATTCACACACTTTTTTCTAAGCCCTATAAAAGAACTCAGAAGGTTGGGCCTCCAAAAAGGCCCTTCGTGATACCCTTAAAGCCAGATACTTTTCAGCAGCCCTTCATATATAAATATGCAGGGTGCAATGGATAATTGTCACCATTTTATATTTTTACTTTTAGTGCAGGCACTTTTTTTTGGATTTTGTCAACTATGCAGTATGGTAGGGTCAGTTGGGCACCATCTGTGAGAAAAACAGCACTATGACATAATTCACTCTGCCAGAAATTTCGAAATGTACTGCTTGGCATTTGCACCGGAAGTTCTAATACAAATAGATGGTGAACACACAGAATAAACGTTGGCTTGCCATGTCCCCAGAACATGTACCGAGAGTGATAAAAATCAAACATCCAGTCAACATCATGGTGTTTGGAGTGATCACTAGTGATGGTAACGTTATGCCTCCATTCATCTTCTCACGCGGCCTCAAACACAACACGGAGGCTTACATCAAGTGCCCAGAGGAGGTAGTGCTGCCCGGGGTCAAAAGGACTGCATCATGCCACACAAGCAGGAAAACTCTGACATGACCGTCAGACAATATCTGTGACCATATTACCCCTAACAACTGGCCACCTAACTCCCCAGACTGCAACCCCCTTGATTATTATGTGTAGGGTGCAGTTGAGTGAGAGACCAACAAAACTCCTTGTGACACCAAAGATTATGGCAGCATTCACCAACTTAAACAAGGAGACCATCCAGAAGAGTTGCAGGAGATTCCGAAGTCATCTGGAGATCATGGTTGAAGCCAATGGAGATTTTATTGAATAAATTTACTCTTCAATATTTCAAGATATCTTTATGTAATTTTGGTAAATATATCTGTTATGATGAGATGTCGGTGTTATTTTCATTATTGCATAATTTAGATGACAATACATTCACTGCACCCTGTATATATATACATCTATATCTATATATATATATATATATACTTTATTTAAAAGCAGTTCGTTGGACAGTTTTGTTTAACAAAACTGTCTGATGAATGGGAACGTGAAACTCCGAGTAACAGCTTTTGTTACATTTCTGCTGCTTTTAAATAAAGCATATTACTCTACCTCAGGTATTTGAGTACTCTTTTTTCCACCTTGTTTCACATTTATGTGCTTACTCCGGTGTATATATATGTATATATATATATATATATATATATATATATATATATATATATATATATATATATATATATATATATTATATAATTGAGTAGTTTGAATGAATTATCTTATTATGGATAATTCAGTTAACCGATACCTGGGTACAAATTCACGTCAGAGAAACACGGTTGAAGCTACATGCCAAGGCAGAGATCACGTGCTTTCGTTGTGGAAATTTGTGTTTTTTTTTAAATACAAATAAATGAAAGAAATGGAGTTGAACGACGATTTAACAAAATTCCTTATTCCTTTATATCTCGACATATGTTTCGAAGGCTGCATATTCCTAATTTCACAGTGGGCATTCATCTAAAAGTTTTTGTGCATCTTGATGCTGACATAAGTTCCTTACTTTTCCTGATGAGAAGGCGGCATAATGCACCCCTTATTCCTTTGAAATTAGGAATATGCAGCCTTCGAAACATATGTCGAAAATAAAGGAATTTTGTTAATTCGTTGTTCAACTCCATTCTTTCATTTATTTGTATATTATATATATATATATACATACAAGGATAATATAACACTAGGATGGAGGATAACAGGCTTTAATAGTAGATTAGAACATTTGTTTTTGCACTCATTACCAGCTTTATGCTGGTGGTTTTTATATTCAAAAACCATTCTTTATAATTAATATATAGTCGAATGCTTGTGTCATATTACTACTACTGGCACTCGGTCACTTATGACGACGAGGGTTATAGTTGATCCGATCAAGCCTGCTCATGAAATTAATGCGCAAGTGGCTGAGTACTCCACAGACATATCTACCCTTAATAAAGTTCTCTCAGGAGATTCACCGTGACATAGAGTGTGACAAAACTGGCGCCTTTGAAATACAGGTATTACTTATTTTTGCCAGCTGAGTGTACTGGAGCAATGTTGAGATAAAGTGTCTTGCTCAAGGACGCGAAGAGATGCGGGGAATTGAACTCGGGATCTTAGGTTTTGTGAGCCGAATACCCAAACCATTAAGCCATGCACCATCACTTCTGTCATGTTACCCTTGTATTAATCTTATGTAAGGAGGAGTTTCACATGTGTGTTTAGCCCTGACCTAGACCTCATTGTAGGATATGCAGGAGGCAAATAACGCCACAAGAGCTCTTGTATGCGCATTACAAGGTTTTCACATGAATTACACTATAACATATAAATAATATATAATATATATATATATAGATATATAATAGATATATATATTAAATATTGATATATATATATATATATATATATAATATATATATATATATATATATATATATATATATATTATATAATAAATATATATATATATTAAATATATATATATATATATATATATATATATATATAAATAAATATATATATAATATAATATATATATATAGTATATATATATATATATATATATATAGATATAATATATATAACTATATATATATATATAATATATATATATATATATATATATATAGATAATATATTATTATATATTTATGCATAGATATATGATATATATATATATATATATATATATATATATTATACAGAATATACTATAATGGTATATTATGAATTAGTTGCATATATATCATTTTATATGTATATTATTTATATATTATTTTGCACAGTTTGGTAACAGAAGTTACATTTTAATTTAAATTATCATTGCAAAGTGCCAGACTGGTGACCTAGAGTTTCGTGAATGCCACTTATCAAGCTTATCTGCCTATGCATATATTGTATGTATTCAACGCAAGAGGGGTATATACTAAATACAGCACTTGAATGTAAACACACCAGAGAAATCCAACAGACATAGACACACTCAAATAGATACAATACTCTCTCTCTCTCTCTCTCTCACGCACACACACACACACACGCACACGCACACTCACATACACATCTCGTGTTAGGTTGATCAAGCTCTGCGCATATCAATGTTGTCCTCGTTCGGCTACTTATATTGAATTCACCTCATTCACACACATAAATATATAAAATATTTAGGTAGGTACTCAAAAGCAATCCCACGCACTGGTACACGGAATAAGGGTTCTTTGAACTTTGACGAGGGAGCAGGTAAGGGAGTCGTCGATAGATAGCTGGCGTTAAGGGTAAATAGAGGATCACTTCGCCATGACATTAAAAATAGAAGTGAAAGTAAATAAACAACAAACTCGATTTGAAACCGGGTCGCATTCTCCGACTGGGTCACCGGCATCTGACCTCCAGCGTTATGCGATCTGTAGCAGTCGTAAAGGAAACTGTATTACACACATATACACACACACACACGCGATTCTATATATGTCACTATATGTAAAGCGGAATCTGTGTCACGTACGCGTAAGAAAATTTATCACGTACACACACACACACACACACGTACATACACACACACACACACACACACACACGTACATACACACACACTGAAAAAAAAAGAGAAAACAATATCATTAAGATCTCAAAATATTCATTCTTCTACACACACACACACAAATGTGACACATTCTCATATATACTATAATTATATGTCTGTTTATGTGTGTGTGTAGATAGAGAGAGTGATATATATACCTGACACAGATTCACTCTCTCCGTTCTCTCGCTCTAGAATTATACACACACACACACAGACGCATACATATATACATACACACATATATACATACATACACACATGCATATATATATACAGAGAGAGGGAGAGATAGACAGAGAGGGCAAGAGAGAGAGAGTGATACACGGATGTACACACACACACACACACACACATATGTAATATACACGAACATGTGGAGTAAAAGTCCACAAGCACCCGCAATAGTCCGCTTCCACCCGCAATAGTCCGCTTCCACCCGCAATAGTCCATACCCAACAAGACAGAGAGATCACCACCTAGGGTGTAACGGGTAGATAGGCAGGCATTTAGCCAGGTAGGTATGTAGGTAATTTGGTAAGTAGGTGAGTAAATATGTAGAGAGGTAGTAGTTAGGTGGATATGTGGGTAGATTTGGTAGATTGGTAGGTGAGGGGGTATGTAGGAATACCATGATGTAGGGGTGAAAGTAGGTAGGCATGTGTGTGTGTGTGTGTGTGTGTGAATGCCTAGCCAGGCCGATGGACATTTGCTACTGGTAACCCCATGGTTACGTACTAGTTGTTCATGGTCCAGTGGTGGGTAACTAAACTCGTCCCCACTGTCCAGAGAAAGGTGGGTGGGCAGCCAGTTAGATTTTTTTTTTATTTAAATGAGGATTAAATGTGGGTCGGGTGGGTTCCTTGACAGCCAAAGGCAACCCGAGATGGAGAGGGTACCACGACAATGCTTACCAAACAGGGGCGAAACACTTGAATGGAGCTGAAAGCAACATCAACTTCTATGCCAGACTTATGGTATAAAAGGGATGGATGTGCTGGGTGAAAAATATTTCAGGTACCCAAGGGTAGAAATCCTGTAGCAGCACAAAATGGATGGATTTTTGTACGTGTGTGTGGGTAGGTAAGTAGGCAGGTAGAAAGTACATATGTACATATGTATGTAACGATATATATATATATATATATATGGGGGTGGGTAGATAGATGTGTAGGTGGGTGGAAATGTAAGTAGGTATATGTATGGAGGGTGGGTGGGTAGGAAGAATAGCAGCGAAGATATTAGTAAGACAGAGCAATCTAATTATTTCTGTGCCACCCGACTTCACAAACAAGCTGTCGGGTGGATGTCTCATTGCGACATTGCCATTCCACGGTCGGAGCACACGATCCTTCATACACAAATCACCATCTACACACGTATAAATACACACGTGTATATATGTGTACACACATACACACACATAAATATACATGTATGTTTATGTGTGTTATCTATATTCACACACATAAACATGAATATTATATTCTCCTTTGTAAACCACAAGTCAACACACGTCACTTTTCATAAATTCAAATGTGTGTATGAGTAAGTGAGTGTGTTGTGTGTGAGAGAGAGAGTGTATATATATATATATATATATATATTCTATACAGAGAATAATACGGTATGTTGTTGCATTAACACTACATAGGCATAATATTAGTGTTATAAATACACAAACACGCACTAAACATGGAAACATACATACGTATATATATAATATATATATAATATATATATATATATATATATATACACTGAGAGAATTTACAGACATGCGTTACATACTTATGTACACG
>NW_021832624.1:27500-35000 GCF_006345805.1 Octopus sinensis | reverse complement strand
ATATATATATAATATATGTGTGTATATGGATTGCCTCTCACCCTCTAATGCAGTAGTTCTCAAAGGGGGCGTTGAAGAAAAGTGGGGTGATAAAGGGGCAGAGATTCTTGTAAAAACAACAAAATAATGGGTTCATTAAGTTAAGTTTTGTTTTGAATTTCCTTTAGAAAGGGGTCAATGTTTGTGATGGTCAGTTGGGGTGGGCGCGCTAGGAAGGTAGCCCAGCTGTCAAGGGGGCAGTAGCCGGAAAAAGTTAGGGAACCACTGCTGTAATGGATGTATACACTTGTACATCCCAACAATGGGGAGGTGTACGCTTGTGTGTTTCAGTGTGCTCCCCCCGCAACCTATACTGTCACATGTCATGTCGTCACATGACATGACCGAGCCAGTCATGTGACATTTATCGGCTTGCAACCATAAGGAATGTGTGTGTATATATATATATATATATATATGTATGTATATCTGCATGTGCATGTATGTGTGTGTGCATGTATGTGTGTGTGTGTGTGTTCGCACAGACGAGAATATAACAAATTCCTTTTGGAATCTATTTTTGGTAAAATTCTGGGGTCAATGCCAGAGTCCTTTTATCTTACACACTCTCTGTCTCACTCACTCTTACTTTCTTTCTCTCTCTCTCTTTCTCTCTCTCACCATATTTTTCTGTCTTTGTCATTCTTTATCTCTCTTTCTCTCTCTCTCTCAGTCTCCGTGGTTCTGTTACTATATATATATATATATATATATTTTAAATTAGAGATAAAACCACAATTAGGCAAATCAGTGGAAAACATAAACCAAAACATAGAAATAAAATTAATTAATTAATATACAAAATATCTCTAATTTAAAATATATATATATTTATACTGTAAAATTTGATTTAATCCTAAATCTAATTTTTCCCTGTAAGTTTGGATTTACTCCCTAATATTATTATTATTATTATATATATATATATAATGAGTGGCTGTCTGGTAAGTAGCTTGCTAACCAACCACATGGTTCCGGGTTCAGTCCCACTGCGTGGCACCTTGGGCAAGTGTCTTCTGCTATAGCCCCGGGCCGACCAATGCCTTGTGAGTGGATTTGGTAGACGGAAACTGAAAAGAAGCCTGTCGTATATATGTATATATATATATATAAGTATGTTTGTGTGTCTGTGTGTTGTTTCCCCCTAGCATGCTTGACAACCGATGCTGGTGTGTTTACGTCCCCATCACTTGGCGGTTCGGCAAAAGAGACGATGAATAAATACTGGCTTACAAAGAATAAGTCCGGGGTCGATTTGCTCGACTAAGGGGTGCGCCAGCATGGCCACAGTCAATGACTGAAACAAGTAAAAGAGTATATATATATATACACACACAAACACTCACACACACACGTACATGGATACAAACATTTGTGAATGCTGGTTTCTCTTCTAGGAGAAGAAAACTTGTTTTAATCAAATCTGAATCACAGTCAGTTTCTGGGGGTTCCAGGAATTCAAAGAGTGTGGAACCGGCTCTTGGCCATTATTGTTCCCAGGTCTGTTCTGCCCTGGAGTAATAACAACACTTAGGGTCTCGGTTACGGGCTAATTTGTACATTAAGGCCCACTTACCTGGCTCTGGGGTATTCTGATGGAGAAATTGTCATGGTTCAATGGAAGGGGGAAGTGGCTGCAGTGGCACATTGGGGGAGTGCAGAGAGCAAGATTCCTAGATTTCCAGGAATGTGGAACAACCTCTGAGCCACTGCCAGTCCTTGGTCTCTCATGGTTCCGGCTATAGGTTAACTAGTATATAAGGGCTTACCTACCTACTCATTAGATAATGTAGTCCTAGATACACCATGTCTGAATAAATGATGGGATGGTCACAGCTGGAACATCTTTGATCATGGGGTCTGTCTGGATCAGAAGTGACCTAGGGTTAAACAATAACTATAGCCACTAATACTAAATACTACACATTAGATAATGTACTCCTAGATACACAATGCCTGAATAAATGATGGGGTGGTCACAGATGGAACATATTTGATCATAGGTCTGTCTGGATCAGGACTGACCCGGGTTAAACAACACCTATAGCCACTAATACTAGGTAATATACTATACATTAGATAATGTAGTCCTAGATACACTATGCCTGAATAAAAGATGGGATGGTCACAGCTGGAACATCTTTGATCATAGGTCTGCTGGATCAGGACTGACCTAGGGTTAAACAACACCTATAGCCACTAATACTAAGTGCTATACTATACATTAGATAATGTAGTCCTAGATAAACGTAGACAAAGGCAAGTGGGTGGGGAGAGGAAGGAGGGGTCGCATAATTGTGAGGGGTCAGAAGAGGGTGATGCAAAAGGGTTTAGTTAAAGAGAGGAAATAATTGCTCAACAAGACATGCTTTGTTCTCTGTCAGATTAAAATCTGGATGTGGGGATATATGCATTTATATATATGTATATGTGTGTGTGTATATATATATATATGCATATATACATTTATACATATACATATATATATATGTATGTATATACATATATATATATGTATATTATATGTTATGTATACATACAGACATTATATATGTCTGTATATATAAATATGTGTGTGTGTTGTATATATATATTATATATATATATATATATATAATATATATATATATATATACACATATATGTCTAGGTATGTATATACAATGTATGTATGTTTCAGTATATGTGTGTGTGTATGTATATATATTTATATATACACATACATATATATATATATATATATATATATATGTATATATGTATGTATGTATGTATGTATGTATGTGTGTATGTATGTATGCATACATATGTGTATAAGCATGTTCACACACATATATATATACCTTCATATACACCAATACAAATATACACTCAGCAACACACATACGAGTGTGTTTCTTATCACACAATAAACGCTTGTCCCCCTAAATGAGGGCCACTACCCCCCCCCCCACAACAACTCCAACAACCGACCCCATTGTCAGTGCACTATTAACGAGGGATGTCTGTGGTGGTGGTCAAGGAGCTGGAAACAGTTTTAGTGGTAGTTGTAGTAGTAGCGATGATGACGATGATGATGATGGTTATGATGATGATGATGATGATGACAACAACGACGATGGTGATTATGATGATGATGATGATGGTGATGGTGTTGACGACGATGGTGGTGGTGGTGGTGGAATTGGTGGTTGTGGTGATGGGTGTGCAGGCAGTGTAATCCAAGGAATGTCAGCCCCCTATTCCACTGACCCCTCCCCCTTGGATGACAATCACAGATAAAGCCTGACCCCTTTGGAATGTGCATTCTTCACACCCTTAACTTTATACATCCACTTAATGGTATCACTCATTATCATTGTAGTATACATGTATACATGTATATATATATATATATATATATATTATATATATATATGCATGTATACATGTATACACATACATATGTAGAGGGTGTGTAAGGTATTTGAGGACATACATTTTTTGGGCCATTGCTGCGTTTTTTGCTCACTCTTTGTAATCTTTGTTTCAGAAAATAATAATGGCAGACCCTCAGCTTACTCAAGAAATGAAGAGGCAAGCTGTTATTGGGGTTATGGTCTCACTGAGGAAATAATCAGAGACCGAGACCTTTGGAAGTATGCTGTGCGTGAGAAGACCCGGCAGGACAAGTGAGGCCATAATCCATGGCCTCTACACGGGATGTAGCCAGTCCACTTATGCATACCTTTCCTTCTTGGGACACAGAACTCTGCTTGTGAAGACCTGTTGAGGCAAGTGAGAATCAAAATCAAAATCAAAATCGATCAACATCAATGGAAATTGTATCCTTGTGATACCAGCACCGGTGGCACGTAAGAGAACCATTCAAACATGGCCGTTGCCAGTGCCACTCCGACCGGCCCTCGTGCCGGTGGCACATAAAAAGCACCCACTACACTCACGGAGTGGTTGGTGTTAGGAAGGGCATCCAGCTGTAGAAACAGTGCCAGATCAGACTGGAGCCTGGTGCAGCCTTGTGGCTTCCCAGACCCCAGTTGAACCCTCCAACCCATGCTAGCACGGAAAACGGACGTTAAACGATGATGATGATGATGAAAGGTTGAGCATAGTGATTTAGAAATATCTTGATTTTTAAAAGTTGACAGGTTTTTCGTCTCTAAATTTTGTAAGGAGTTAGAGACTGAAGATGGAAACGTATCCCCAATAACAGAGCATAAAAAGCATTCTAAACACTCTGAAATCATCAGAACACCTGAATTTATCCAGCAAGTTCAAAGGACCATTGATTACAATCCCAGAAAGTCCATGAGGTCAATTGCAAAAGATCTCCATGTGTCAAAAGGAACAGTCAGAAATGCTCTCCATGAAGATATCAGATATAAGTCTTATGCGATGAGGAAAGGTCAGTTTGTCCGAAGACGCAAAAGAAGGGCATCCAGGTGTAGAAACATTGCCAGATCAGATTGAGGCCTGGTGCAGCCTTCTGGCTTGCCAGTCCTCAGTCAAACCATCCAACCTATGCCAGCATGGAAAGCAGACGTTAAAT
The DNA here is from genome assembly GCF_006345805.1 of Octopus sinensis. NCBI lineage: Eukaryota > Metazoa > Mollusca > Cephalopoda > Octopoda > Octopodidae > Octopus > Octopus sinensis. Next base: position 30,412 of record NW_021832624.1, on the reverse strand, counting down.
GACGATGATATATATATATATATATATATATATTATATATATATATATATATATATATATATACACCATATTATAATATATATATATATAATATATATATATATATATATATATATATACATATATATATACATATATATATATATATATATATATAATCATCATCATCATCATCATCGTTAGCGTCCGCTTTCCATGCTAGCATGGGTTGGACGGGTCAACTGGGGTCTGTGAAGCTGGAAGGCTTCGTCAGGCCCAGTCAGATCTGGCAGTGTTTCTACGGCTGGATGCCCTTCCTAACGCCAACCACTCCGCGAGTGTAGTGGGTGTTTTTTACGTGCCACCTGCACAGGTGCCAGACAGAGCTGGCGAACGGCCACGAACGGATGGTGCTTTTACGTGCCACCGACACGGGGCCAGACAGAGCTGGCAACGGACACGAACGGATGGTGCTTTTACGTGCCACCGACACGGGGCCAGACAGAGCTGGCAACCGGCCACGAACGGACGGTGCTTTTACGTGTCACCGGCACGGGGTCCACATACAACAAACAAATATAGCAGTTTCATACATATGTGGGTGTGTATGTATATATATTTATATATATTTATATATATACATGTTCACCAGGGCTCAGTTCTCAGCCCACTCTTATTCATTATAGTCCTCCAGGCCATAACGGAGGAATTTAAAACTGGGTGACCTTGCTCTTACTGCAGAATCTTCAGCAGAATTGGAGAAGAGATTCCAGGTATGGAAACAAAATCTGGAATCAAAGGTTCTGATTAAGGAGAGATAACTCATCCTCATTGACGCCTTTTTCGCATTCCTCGTGTTCTCAGCATTTCCTCACCTCTGCGACATAGATATTTAAAAATTTTGTATTCATATAGTGTCTGACAAGCTGTCCACAAGGCTTGGATAACTCTATATGAAATTTTGTTAAGAGTAAACCCTGTTCTGTGACACATTCTACCAGTATCTGAAGTTTCAAAGTGTTAGTTAAAAAATTTAATTAAAAAATCTGGCCGTGAAATTGAATAGATCTACAAGTGCATCTTGCAGCAGAGGCAATATTTGGCTACCCCCTGTTGGAAAAGCAAAGAGGGGAGAGACAATGGTGACAAAGGTATGTTAATGTCCGCTTTCCATGCCAGCATGGGTTGGACGATTTGACTGAGGGCTGGCGAACCAGATGGCTGCACCAGGCTCCAATCTGATCTGGCAGAGTTTCTACAGCTGGATGCCCTTCCTAATGCCAACCACTCCGAGAGTGTAGTGGGTGCTTTTACGTGCCATCAGTGAGGCAGTACTGGCAACGACCTCGCTCGAATCTTTTACACATGCCACCGGCACAGGTGCCAGTAAGGCGACGTTGGTAACGATCTTGCTCGAATGTCCAGCAAATATGGTGGGTGGAGCATCATTTCCCATTCAAACTGCTCCGGCATTTGGAATGTCATCCCCACTGTACATGGGTGATGGAAGAATACCTTTCACGTTGAAACGAAAGATGGTCATTTTCCAATGGCACACAAGTGTCATTCAATGGTTGAATGATAAAATCCAAGCTTCTGTGCTAGTTCCTCAACAGTTACGATGGGATTTTGTTTGACCAGGGTTTGCAGGGTGTCCTCATCAAGCTCTACAGATCTTCCAGGGTGAGGCTCGTCTCCTAGGCTCTAGTTTCCAGCTCAGAATTTCTGGAACCACTGTTAACCCTGGCTTACGCTTATTGTCCAATCCCCATATACTGCATTAATATTCCTCGCACGTTCCTTTGTGTTGTTGCCTTTATTGAACTCATAAAGCAAAATATGTCAAATATGCTCCTTTGTCACTTCCATTATAGCCTTGAAAAAATAACTGTTAGCATCGAACTGCACTCTTCAAAGTTTGCCCTAAAAATAAATACAAGGTAAAATTACTACCTGCTTTTATAACAAGTTGATTCGGGTAGTTTTTTCCCGCTCCCACTCCGACTTTTAGTTCATGCAATTGAAAAACCGCATTATTTATGGGATGACCCAATAGAATTTGTTTTAAAGCCTGGTACTTATTCTATCGATCTCGTTCGCCGATTTCGAAGCAGAACCATGTCGCATAGAAACATGTAGGGAAAAAAATCTATCATTCGATGATGGAGGTAAGAATAGGTACACCACCAGTTTTCAGCGTAACAAAAACCCTAGCCCTAATCCTAACCCCTAAACACTAGGTGTACATATTCTTTACTTTTGCCTCATTCGACACCAAACAAAAAATATATAGAAGCTACTATGTCGGTCATTAGCAAACTGCGGCCCGCGGACTTTCTGAATACCACACCTAAATTTCACGAGGAAAACAAGTCATTGAAATTACCTTAAAACTCTTTTTCTGTTAGTGCGGCCCGCCTAATGATGAGCTGTGTCTCATGCGGCTCGCTTCTCGGAAACGGTTGCCCATGCCTGTACTACAGAGTCGAGTGACATGCTAGAAATAACAGCCAAATCTCCGTCAACTCGCACACTACTGTCTTAACAAAGGATATATGGAACAGTGTCGTCCTGAGTCCTGTGTGCCTTTGAAAATAACAGCAATTACACGGCCAGAGTGTCTTTGATGTCACCAAATCCTATGTATTTAGGCCTATTCGGTTGGCCTAGGGCTAAAAAAACAGCAATCAATAAAGGAGGTAATTTTAAAAAGCAAATTCTGTAGAAACGATTTAACTGTGTTCTGTTGTATTTAATAATCGTTTCGAAACGAACACAAATCCGCGAAAGTCTGATACAATTAAGAAGAGCACAAACTTACCAGTATATATATATATATATATATATACATATATATATATATATATATATATATATATATATATATATATATATATATATATAATATATACATATATATATATATACATACA
>NW_021832624.1:17500-20000 GCF_006345805.1 Octopus sinensis | reverse complement strand
GCAGCCTGATGTGACCTTCACTGGGGACATACCGAAGGACCATTACAATTTAAGGGAACTTGGTTTCATGATATGTGGGACATCAGAAAGATTGTAGGCAAACCATGCTGGGTGTTTTGCAACTGGTCCTGGCTGAAATTCTTTGCCTTGGGAAAGAACCAGATCATCTTTGGTTCAACAAAATGCCTCAGCTCTTCGTCTTTGTCAAACCATTCTCCTTGGTGCTAAGTCTTTTTGTCTGACGTCACTTCGTCAAACATCTTTTGCTCTGTCTTTCTGTCGGATGATTTTTTTTGGTCCAACAACTTTTTGTCCAATTTTAAATAAACTCTTTAGAAAACAACTGAAATATTTCTAGTGATATCATCATCATCATCATCATCGTTTAACGTCCGTTTTCCGCACTAGCACGGGTTGGACGGTTTGACCGGGGTCTGGGAAGCCAGGGGCTGCTCCAGGCTCCAGTCTAAAAAATAAATGTTCCTTCTCGAGCCATGCCAGGCTCATAAGGGCCAGTTTCCCAGTTTCAGTGGCATAGAAATTCCCCACCTGGCCAGGACGCCGGTTCGTCGCTGAAATATTCATTTTTGCCAGCTGAGTGAACTGGAGCAACGTGAAATGAAGTGTTTTGCTCAAGAACACAACGCGTCGCCCGGTCCAGGAATTGAAACTACAACCATACAATCATGAGTTCAACACCCTAACCACTAAGCCACGCAACTCCACAGTGTTTTACTTGAATCCTATCAATAAAATTCTCAATATTTATTTTTGATTTTGATGTTCACCTTATTTTCTAAAGAGTTTATTTAAAATTGGACAAAAAATCGTTGGACAAAACAAACCGTCGGTCAAAAAGACGTCGGACCAAAAGACATGGATGAAGTGACATTGAATGAAAAGTCATGTCAGGATTCTCCTTATCCTTGGCTGTCAGAATTTATCCCTTGCACCCCTTGTATGAGTGTTAGTAAGGTCCTGATTCAAGTTAAGCATCAAGATGGTGACCCCAACAGCCATCACGCGTGGCAAAGCTCAGATTCCTTTGCTCAAACCTTCCATCACTTTGTCCAGAAATTGTTTGTAATCATAATTCATCATCTGTTTCCGTCCACCAAATCCACTCACAAGGCATTGGTCGACCTGAGGCTGTAGTAGAAGACACTTGCCCAAGGTGCCACGCAGTGGAACTGAACCAAGAAACGTGTGGTCCGCAAGCAACCTACTTACCACACAGCCACTCCTACACCTATATATACATATATACGACAGGCTTCTTTCAGTTTCCGTCCACCAAATCCACTCACAAGGCATGGTCGGCCCGGGGCTATAGTAGAAGACACTTGCCAAGGGCACGCATGGAACTGAACCCAGAACCATGTGTTGGTTAGCAAGCTACTTACCACACAGCCACTCCTACACCTATATATACATATATACGACAGGCTTCTTTCAGTTTCCGTCCACCAAATCCACTCACAAGGCTTTGGTCGACCTGAGGCTGTAGTAGAAGACACTTGCCCAAGGTGCCACGCAGTGGAACTGAACCCGGAACCATGTGGTTGGTTAGCAAGCTACTTACCACACAGCCACTCCTACACCTATATATACATATATACGACAGGCTTCTTTCAGTTTCCGTCCACCAAATCCACTCACAAGGCTTTGGTCGACCTGAGGCTGTAGTAGAAGACACTTGCCCAAGTGCCACGCAGTGGAACTGAACCCGGAACCATGTGGTTGGTTAGCAAGCTACTTACCCACAGCCACTCCACACCTATATATACATATGTACGACAGGCTTCTTTCAGTTTCCGTCCACCAAATCCACTCACAAGGCTTTGGTCGACCTGAGGCTGTAGTAGAAGACACTTGCCAAGTGCCACGCAGTGGAACTGAACCCGGAACCATGTGGTTGGTTAGCAGCTACTTACCACACAGCCACTCCTACACCTATATATACATATATACGACAGGCTTCTTTCAGTTTCCTTCTACCAAATCCACTCACTAGGCTTTGGTCGGCCCAAGGCTATAGTAGAAGATACTTGCCCAAGATGCCACACAGTGGGACTGAACCCGGAGCCATGTGGTTGGTTAGCAAGCTACTTACCACACAGCCGCTCCTACACCTATAAACAACTAAAGTACAAGTATATCGAAAAAACATTTTTTCTTAATACTTTTTATCGAAGGAAATTCCAATTTTCATTAGGAGTGGTTGACATGGTGCAGAGGCTGGGAGTCTATTTCAGTTCAGGAATGAATCATCACCACATGTGACTTAGTCTCAAAACTCTGGCATGTAGGTGCAGTCCAAACACCTTCTGTGTCCTTTCCTGCTGACCACCGCCTCATAGTCTCTGTTACAGCTGACCACATCACATCTTTCTGCCTCAGAGAACATTCACAGAGAACTCAGCATCCGCCATGATGTTGGGATTTTTGATTCTTGGCAAGAATCATCAAATAACATGCAAATTCTTTCTTTTTGCAATCT
>NW_021832624.1:0-12500 GCF_006345805.1 Octopus sinensis | reverse complement strand
GCTTTGTGTGTGTGTGTGTGTGTGTAAGTATGTGTATGTATGTGCATGTATATGTGTATGTATGTATTTGTGTGTCTGTATGTGTGTATGTATGTATGTATGTATTTATGTGTGTGTGTATGTATGTATGTGTGTATGGTGTATGTATGTATGTATGTATGTGTATGTATGTATGTGTGTGTATGTATGTAGTGTGTGTGTATGTATGTCTGTATGTATGTGTGTGTGTATGTATGTATGTGTGTGTATGTATGTTATGTATGTGTGTGTATGTAGTATGTATGTAGTGTGTATGTATGTGTGTGTATGTATACATGTATGTGTATGTATGTATGTATTAATGTATGTATGTGTATGTATGTATGTGTGTATGTATGTATGTGTGTGTATGTATGTATGTATGTATACATGTTGTATGTATGTATGTATGAATGTATGTATGTATATGTATGATGTATGTATGTGTGTGTATGTATGTATGTATGTACGTGTGTATGTATGCATGCATGCATGTATGTATACATGTATGTATGTATGTATGTATGTATGTATGTGTAAGTATGTATGTATGTATGTATGTGTGATGTATGCATGCATGCATGTATGTATACTATGTATGTATGTATGTATGTATGTATGTATGTATGTATTATGTATGTATGTATGTGTGTATGTTAGTGTATGTATGTATGTATGTATGTAGTGTATATGTATGTGCATGCAGGTATGTATGTATGTATGTATGTATGTGTGTGTGTATGTGTGTATGCAATCTGTGCAAGGTGGTGCCCCAGCTTGGCCGTAGTCCAATGACTGGAACAAATATGAAAGAACTAAAAGGGAAACTTCAGAAACTCATCTTGTCTAAACTTGAATCACAAAAGAGCAACGGAGGAGAGTAACCTGTGTGTGTAGACATATATATGCATGTATGTATAAAGATATATATTTATATAAACATGTATGTATGTATGTATATATATACACACACACACATATATATATACATATATATTATATTATATATATATATATATATATAGATATATAATATATATATATATATATATATATACATAGATATATATATTATATATATATATATACATATATATATGTATTTATATTATATCTGAGACGAGAGGAGATCTTTATGTATACATGTATATATATATATACGCACACATACACACATATATATACATAGATAGATAGATAGATAGGTAGACAGATAGATATAGATATATATCTTAATGTTACATGTATATATTATAAATATATTACTATATATATATATCTCTATATATATATATATATATATATATGATAGATATGTATATATGAATATATGAATATACATTATATATATGTGTGTGTGTGTGTGTAGCAAGATGGAGAGGGTGTATAATTTGAAAACTGACGTCCAAGAAAACAAAGAAGAAGAAAGGGTGAAGGCGGGAGAAGGTGGGAGTTGATGACAAGGATATTCAAAGCTAAAAATAGACAAAGGAACTGAATCTAGAAGAATCTATCACCGACTGATCAATAGCCGATGTCAAGAGATCAGAACAGATCAATAGCGAACAGTGCAGACCCCCATAAACCTGTAAGTTCAAACCGAAAAGGAAATAAAAAGACCTCCACTCTTTATAAGCTGACAATAAACTCAGTTTTAAACGGTTGCAATGGAAATGCATCAACAACCTGGTCGGGTTTGTGTGACGGAATATTTTGACGCCTCAACACATAAACGACGAGTTCAATTTCATCGGCTTTCGTCAGTTTCTGAGTATCTTTTTTATCATCATCGTCTGTCCATCATCATCATCGTTTAACGTCCGCTTTCCATGCTGGCATGGGTTGGACGATTTTGACTGAGGGTTGGCGAGCCAGATGACTGCACAAGGCTCCAATCTGATCTGGCATATATATATATATATTCTTTTACTCTTTTACTTGTTTCAGTCATTTGACTGCAGCCATGCTGGAGCACCGCCATTAGTCAAGCAAATCGACCTTGGGACTTATCCTTTTGTAAGCCTAGTACTTATTCTATCGGTCTCTTATGCTGAACCGCTAAGTAACGGGGATGTAAACACACCAGCATCGGTTGTCAAGCAATGCTAGAGGGACAAACACAGACACACAGACACACACACATACACATATATATATATATACGACGGGCTTCTTTCAGTTTCCGTCTACCAAATCCACTCACAAGGCTTTGGTCGGCCCAGGGCTAGAGCCCAAGGTGCCACGCAGTGGGACTGAACTCGGTGTAAGTGTATGTGTGTTTGTGTTTGTGCGTGTGTGTGTGTGTTTGTGCGTCTGTGTGTATGTGTGTAAGTGTATGTGTGTCTGTGTTTGTATGTATGTGTGTGTGTCTGTGTTTGTGTATCTGTGTGTAAGCGTGTGTCTGTGCATGTGTGTGCATGTGTGTGCACATGTGTGTGTATGGAGACACACACACATACTCACTCATGCCAGCAACCTAGAGGAAAGCCTGCACAACAATTGAGAATTGCGCTCAAAAGGGCAACACGGGAAATCTCAAGCACCTTGCTATCAGCTCCCGAACATATTGCAAACAGGACGCAGAGGAAGGGGACCAACTGCAACCCCTCGTGCCTCTGCACTTGCAATTAAGGACCAACTTAGGCACGAATGTGGTGGGGGTGGCATAGAATGAGTAATTATGCATTTTTATATGCAGGTTGAATGGCCTGGCATCAATGTGCAGCTGAATGTCGTCCTGGATTCTGAATGAAGGGGACCAAGTTGGTTGGGTAGGGGGCTTTTCATTCTGAGCTGCTTTCGATTATCAGTTCTAGAAATAGCAGTCAAAACCACTATAAAGTTGTTTTGGTTTGAGGAGATATATGTGGTGATAGTGGCTTTATAGCAGTTTTGGCTGCTATTTCTAGGACTACATTATCTAATGCAGTGCTTTTCAAACTTTTTGCTGGAGCAGAACCCCAGTGTTAAATGTTAAGTGCATGGTGTGGTGTTCAATTTCCAAAGTAGGTATGTAAGAGCTGTTATCTCTAGCCGGACATTAGAACCACTTAAGGAGGTCGATGTGGTGGCGGAGGGTATCAGTGAAGGCAGTAGTGCTAGTGGTGGTGGTGGTGTTGGTGGTGGTGGTTGAGGTGGTAGTGGTGGCGGTGGTGGTGGTGGAGGAGGTGGTGGTTGGTGGTGGTAGTGGTGGTGGTGGTGGAGGAGGTGGTGGTTGGTGGTGGTAGTGGTGGTGGTGGTGGAGGAGGTGGTCGTTGTTGTGGTGGTAGTGGTAGAAGTGGTGGTGGTGGTGGTGGTAGTGGTGGTGGTGGTAGTAGTGGTGGTGGTGGTGGTGGTGGTGGTAGTGGTGGTGGTGGTGTTGGTGGTGGTGGTGGTGGAGTTGGTGGTCGTTGTTGTGGTCGTGGTTGTTGTGGTGGTGCAGGTGGAGGTAGTGTTGCTGTTGTTGATAGTGGTGGTGTAAGTTTTAGTTGAGAAGGCGGTCATTGTTGTGGTGGTAGTGGTGGAAGTGGTGGTGGTGGTGGTAGTGGTGGCTGATTGTAGTAACAGTAGTGGTCGCCCTAGTGGTGGGTGCATGTCTGTACATTTTGGTTTTGGCAGTGGTGTTGGGAGTGGTGGTCATAGCACAGTAGGTGCAAAGTTTCACCTTGGTTGGTGATGGTGGTGGTATAGTGTTACAGTGGTGGTTGTAGTGGTGTATCATGATAACACCAGTCACAGCTTCCCTATCTCTTCAAAAAAAAAATATAAAAATGTCCCCACCCCAGGGGTGTAACAGAACACATTGAGAAATAACTGCACAAGGGTTTAATGCAGGGGCTTATCAGAAGGAATTGGTTCTGCCCCTTGGAGGGGGCCGGTATGAGACCAATTATTTTTAGATTGGTATTTTATCCATCTCTTTGACAAACCACTCAGTTATGGGGGATGTTAACAAACCAATACTGGTGTCAAGTGATGGTGGTGGTGGTGGTGGGGAGACAAACAGAATGACAGACACACACACATATATATACAATGGGCTTCTTTCAGTTTCCGTCTACCAAATCCACTCACAAGGCTTTAGTCAGCCCGAGGCTATAGTAGAAGACAAGGTGCCATGCAGTGGGACTGAACCCGGAACCATGTGGTTGGTAAGCAAGCTTCTTAGCACACAGCCATGCCTATATATATATATATAATATATATATATATATATATATATATATATATGTGTGTGGTGTGTGTGTGTGTGTGTGTGTGTGTGTATATGATTAGGCGAGCTGGCAGAACCGTTAGCGGCGCCAGGCGAAATGCGTAGCCGTATTTCATCTGCCGCTACGTTCTGAGTTCAAATTCCGCCAAGGTCGACTTAGCCTTTCATCCTTTCGGGGTCAATTAAATAAGTACCAGTTACGCACTGGGGTCGATGTAATCGACTTAATCCGTTTGTCTGTCCTTGTTTGTTCCCTCTATGTTTAGCTCCTTGTGGGCAATAAAGAAATCATCATCATCATCATCATCATCATCGTTTAACGTCCGCTTTCCATGCTGGCATGGGTTGGACGATTTGGGCTGAGGGCTGGCGATAATGATGATGGTGTACAATCACACACACACACAAATGTCTCTTTTATCTTCCATCTTTTACTCTTTAAATTGTTCCAGTCATTTGGCTGTGGCCATGCTGGGGCACCTCCTTGAAGGGTTTTATTCAAGCAAATCGACCCCAGGACACTTTTTTTTTAAAGCCTCGTACTTATTTTATTTGCTAAACCACTAAATTATGATGGGATTCTTTCAGTTTCCATCTACCGAATCCACTCACAAGGCTTTGATCATCCCAAGGCTGCAGTAGAAGACAGTTGCCCAGGGATGCCATGCAGTGGAACTGAACCCAGAACCATGTTGTTGGGAAGCAAATTTCCTACCCCACAGCCACGCCAGTGTTTATACATTCCAAGTTCAAATCCCACTGAGTCATCAACTTTGTTTTTCATCCTTCTACAGTCAATAAATCAAAAGAACAACAACGTTATTAACTTTCACCCTTCCCTCTAAGAAACAATATTTTTTTCTTATCACCATAAAACACCCTCCCCACATTTCTCTTCAAAATGTTGTCTTTTTGTTATCTTATTGTTATAAGTCATTTCCAACTCGTTACCCTCTCCCCACCACTCCAACTGCCATCTGTTTTCTCAATGGTTTCTTTCTCTCAATTTGCCCCTTTTGTTGTTGTTGTTGTTGTTGCTGTTGTTATTGTTGACTTTGCACAGTTCTTTTGACTTCTTCGTGATTGTCCTTTAATAGTTTCTGACCTGAGACGGCCATGAAAATTGTGCTGAGCACGACGATGACGATGACAATAGTAATGATGGTGGTGAGGCTGCCGATGATGGTGATGATGATAATGATGATGGTGATGCTGATGGTGCTTATGGTGATGATGGTGATGATGATGATGATTATGATGATGATGATGGTGATGATGGTGATGATGATGATGATGATTATGATGATGACGATGATGACGATGACGACGATGATGACGATGATGATGATGATGACGATGATGATGATGATGATGATGATGATGATGATGATGATGATGGTAGTGATGATGATGATGATGGTGGTGATGATGATGATGATGGTGATGGTTGTGATGATGATGATGGTGAAGATGATGATGATGAAGATGATGAGGTAGTGATGTGATGATGATGGTGATGGTGTGATGAGATGATGGTGAAGATGATGATGGTGAAGATTGAATGATGATGATGATGACTGGTAGTGGATGATGATGATGATGATGATGATATATTGATGATGATTATGGTAGTGATGATGATGATGATGGTGGTGGTGATGATGATTGATGGTGATGGTTTTGATGATGAGATGGTGAAGATGATGATGATGGTGTGATGATGAATGTATGATGATGATTATGAGATCCTGATGGTGATGGTTGTGATGATGATGATGGTGATGCTGATGGTGCTTATGGTGATGATGATTATAATGATGATGAAGGAATTAGTTGTTCCTGATTTGGTGGTGGTAGTACCTTGCTGTTGTTCTTCTCCTTCTTCTTCCCTCCTCCGCGCCCCTCCTCCTTCCCCCCTCCTCCTCCTCCTCCTCCTCCTTCGCCCCTCCCCTCTATTTCAATATTTCAAACAGACTTTCCGATAACAACTTTGTTTTCTTTAAATTTTCTGATTTAATTTACGATTGCCATTGTCTCCCCACCCTTCTAGTTCTTCTTCTCCTTCTTCTTCTCCTTCTTCTTCTTCTTCTCCTTCTTCTCCTTCTTCTTCTTCTTCTTCTCCTTCTTTTTCTTCTTTTTCTTTCTTCTTCTTTCTTCTTCTTCTTCTTCTTCTTCTTGTTTTTCTTTCATTTCTTCCCAATTGTTTTCTTACTCTTTCAACCTTCAAGTTTTTTCCTTCGTTGTTGTTGTTGTTGGTGGTGGCCATAGTGGTGGTCTTCTTCTTCTTTTTCTTCTCTTTGTTTTTTTTCTTCTACTTCCTTTCATTCTTCTTCTTCTCCTTCTTCTTCCCTCCTCCTTCTCATTCTCCTCCTCCTTCTCATTCTCCTCCTCCTCCTCCATCTCCTCCTCTTCCATCTCCTCCTCCTCCTCCTCCTCCTAGTGAGTGTGTTAGATTATAAGGCACAAAAAGAAAATGACTCTCCCAGACACAACAGAATATATTTCTATACAGAATCTTGCAAACCAAATCCAAAAACGAAATATATATATTTGACTGTGGCCATGCTGGAGCACCGCCTCTAGTCGAGCAAATCGACCCCCAGAACTTACTCTTTGTAAGCCTAGTACTTGTTCTACAGGTCTGTTTTGCTGAACCGCTAAGTTACGGCGACGTAAACATACCAGCATCAGTTGTCAAGCGATGGTGGGGAGACAGATACACACACACACCACACACACACACACACACAAACATATTTACGATGGGCTTCTTTCAGTTTCCATCTACCAAATCCACTCACAAGGTTTTGGTTGGCCCGAGGCAATAGTAGAAGACACCTGCCCATGGTGCCACGCAGTGAGACTGAACTCGGCACCAAGTGGTTGGTAAACAAGCTACTTACACACCACACACACTCTTATATTATATATATATATATATATATATATATATATATATATATATACACATCAAGGCACATTGGGCAAGTGTCTTCTATTGTAACCGCTAGAATAAGTACTAGGCTTAAAAATAACTCCTGCAGTGGAATTATGTAGATGGATGGATGGATAGATATGTGTATATACACGCATATAAATATATATATATATAAGTACATATGTGTATATATATCATCATCATCATCATCATCATTTAGCATCCGCTTTCCATGCTAGCATGGGTTGGAAGGTTCAACTGGGGTCTGGGAAGCCAGAAGGCTGCACCAGGCTCCAGTTTGATCTGGCAATGTTTCTACAGTTGGATGCCCTTCCTAATGCCAACCACTCCATGGGTGTAGTGGGTGCATTTTATGTGCTACCGGCACAGGTGCCAGACGGGGCTTGCAAACATCCACGGACGGATAGTGCTTTTTACGTGCCACCGACACGGGGGCCAGGCGAGGCTGGCAATGGCCACGATTATATATATATATATATATATATATATATATATATATATATATATATATATATATATATATATATATATATATATATATATTATAACATGAGATGCAGCACGAAGTTTTGTCAGTGAAGAGGTCGGCGGTCTCAAAGCGACGAAAATATGTTGACAAATTAAATTTAAATGTTGAAGTGATCTAACGGTTTTGTGTGTTTCTTAAATGGCTTATAACACCTTCCACACTGCAATTGTTTTCGTTCCAGCACACGATCTCAGATCAAGTCACTTGCTATGCGAGTACATCTCTGTAATATATATATATATATATATATAGGGTGAGGGAGAGAGAGAGGGAGAGAGACATATAAATATATATATATATGTACATGTATATATATATATGCATGTATATATATATATATGCATATATATATATATATACACACAATATTTATGGTTTGTCTCATGAAGAGTGACACCTTTGCAAACAGCCAAGCCGCATATTAAAGTAAATATTTGGATTAGGTTTCTGTAAACACACACACACACAACACAATACACACACAATACACACATATTTCTGTGGCTGTGGATGTTTATGTGCATCTGTTGTCACATCTTTAAAGGAAAGAATTGCACAGAGCAATAAATAGTATTATTATTATTAATAATGTAATAAGATATTGGTGGTGTGGTGGTGGTGTTGGTGGTGGTGGTTGGTGGTGTGGTGTGGTTGTGTGGTGGTTGGTATGGTTGTGGTGTGGTGGTAGTGGTGTGGTGGTGGTGGTGTTGTGGTGGTTGAGGTGGTGGGGTTGTGGTTGTGTTAGGTGGTTGTGGTGTGAGTGGTGGTTGTGGTTGGTGGTGGTAGTGGTTGTGGTGGTGGTGGTTGTGTGTTGGTGGGTGGTTGTGGTGGTGGTGGTTGTGGTGGTGGTGTGTGGTGTGTGTGGTGGTTGTGGTGGTGGTGGTGATGGTGGTGGTGGTGGTTTGGGTAGTTGGTGGTGGTTGTGGTGGTGGTGGTTGTGGTTGTGTGTGGTGGTTGTGGTTGTGGTGGGGGATGTGGGTGGTGGTGGTGGTGGTGGCATGGTGTGGTGGTGGTGTGGTTGTTGTGGTGGTGGTTGGCTAGTGGGTTGTGGTTGTGGTGGTGAGTGTGGTGGGGTTGTGGTTGTGGTGTGGTTGTGGTGTGTGGTTGGTTGTGGTTGTGGTTTGTGACAGTGGTGGTGGTGTGGGGTTGTGTGGTGGTGGTGTGGTATGGTGGTGGTGGTGTGGTGTGTGGTGGGTCATGACAGTGGTGGTGGTGGTAGTGGTTGTGGTGATGGTAGTAGTGTAGTGCAGTAGTAGTAGTCGTGGGGTGTGGGGTGTTTGTGGTAGTAAGTTTCTAGAATTCATCAAAAGATGTTTTTGAAATTGTATAAAATTATTAAATATATTATCACCACCACCACCATCAAATCAATCACCATCACCACATCAATCATCATCATCACCACCACCATCACATCATCTCACCCCACCACCACCACCATCCCATTATCATCATCACCACCACCACCATCACCACCACCATCACCACCACCATCATCACCACCACCACCACCATCACCATTATCATCATCATCATCATCATCATCACCACCATCACCACCATCATCATCACCACCATCACCATTATCATCATCATCACCACCACCACCACCATTATCATCATAATCGTCATCATTTATATTTTTATAGAATTATTAAAAAAAAAACAAAGAAAAATTAATTGAAAAACATTAAACTACTTAAATTATAAAATTAATAATTTATTCGTATTTTCCATTATTTCTGTTGTTTTTGTCATCATCATCATCATCATCATCACCATTTTTGTTGCTGTTTACTTTAGAACTGTCCCCCAACGTTTTCGGACTTTATGGTCAATAAAATAAGTTGATATTATCATCATCATCATCATCGTCATCATCATCGTCATCATTATCATTATTTTTATTATTATTAAAATACAAACCTTTAAATAATAAAGCAAATAAACTTATGAAATTAATCATTTTATTGCTTTTGCTATATTTATTATCATCATCATCATCATCAACATCATTATTATTATTTTTTTTTTTATTATTATTAACATTATTATTATTATCATTTTTATTGTTATTATTATTGTTATTCTCTAATCTTAATTTTTATTGCATGCCTTCCCTGCACTGCTGCGTGTAGCTCTGTGCACCCTTGGGTATTTACTGCGCTTTGTTTTAATGTTGATATTATCACAGTATTGAAAATACCCTCCTTTCAATTTCTGTGGTACCCAGCAGTGCCACTTTCTCTATCTTGTATGTAGGCACAGTCCGTGGCTTTGTGGTGAGAGGCACGCTTCCCAACCACATGGCTCCGGGTTCAGTCCCACTGCATGGCACATTAGGTAGATATCTTCCACTATAGCCCAAAACCGACTAAAGCCTTATGAGAGAATTTGGCAAATGAAAACTGAAAGAGGCCCGTTGTATACATGTATAAGTAACAATGCTAGTTCTAAAATCTCATTAAGAGACTAAATAATAATAATAATAATTGTGTACAGTGCTCAGGTGCACTACAACTCATCTAAAGTGTATATATAATCAGGTGTAGTTTCGGCGGATTTCGGAAAGCATGAGGGCCTTAAAAGATGCAGTGTCATGGCAGTCAATAACTGACGCAGGCAGTTTATTCCACACTTCAGCAACTCTGAGCGTGAAGAAATGTTTCCGAAAGTCATGGGAGCTGTATTGTTTTCTGACTTTGTAGGCATGTCCACGTGTGTTAGACACATGGAGATCAAAAGGTTGTTCAGTGTTGTTGTTGGTGAGGTGGTTGATAACTTTGTGGGTGTTTACCAAGTCCATCGCCAGACGCCGGAGCTTCAGAATCCATGCCCAGGGAAGCAAGGCGCTCAGAATATGGTAGGTGTCTGATGGAGGGTATGCGTTTGGTTGCACGTCTTGGACAGATTCCAGGAGGTCAATGTTCTGAGCAAGATAGGGGTTCCAAACTGATGATGCGAATTCCAAGTGTGGTCGTACCATCGCTGTATACAGTTTTAAATAGATGGCTGGAGAGCGGCTAACAAAGCGGAGTTTGTACTGACAAGTTTTTGATTACAAATATCTTGGGTCATACATATAATCATCTGGAAAAGATTTTCTTACTAGAAAGGGTATGGCCTGGTCAGCCTGTAATAACATGCATAAGATCTGGTCATCAAATCTAAGTAGAGACTTCAAACTTGAAATCTTCAAAGCCACAGTCGAACCAATACTATATGGCTCAGAAACCTGGACGTATCAAAGAAGCTTGAGAGGCGGTTGGATGGAACTTACACTCGCCTCATTATGAGAGCTCAAAATCTCTCATTGGAAGCGCCATCCAACCAAAATGCAAATATATGGGAAACTACCACCTGTGTCATCTCTTGTGAAAGGTAGGAGAGTCCAGGGTCAATTAAATAGGTACCAGTTATGCACTGGGATCAATGTAATTGACTGGCCCCTCCCACCGGTCTGTCTGCCTTTAATTAGAATGGATTATTATTATCATAATCATTATGTCATTTTACACAAGGGTCCTTAAAGGTCTGAAACAATTTCAAGTTGAGTGGAGAGGGTGGTTGGTGGTGGTGGCCACTAGTTGTCTTCTAAATGCTACCCACTTGTAATTGGCCCCGTTTGATGGTTCAGTTTACAGTGGAAGACCCTCTCAAGATTAACCAAAGATCAAGGGGTTCTCACGACCTAAATAGTTCTACCGAGGAAATACCTCACATGCTTTGGTAATCACGTTCCAGTCTCTAAACAAACCTCACACACACACACACACACATCTCTCTCTCTCATATATATATGTATATATATGTATATAGATCCTTGTGGAGATAGGGATGATGATAGTAATGGTGGTGGTGGTGGTGGTAGTGTTGTTGTTGTTGGTGGTAGTGGTGGTGATGATGATGAGGGGTTATTGTGGTGGTAGTGGTGGTGGTGGTGAGGGTGGTAGTGGTGGTGGTGGTGAGGGTTGTAGTGGTGATGATGATGATGATGGGGAGTTTATTGTGGTGGTAGTCGTGGTGGTGAGGGTGGTGGTGGTGGTGGTGAGGGTGGTAGTGGTGGTGGTGGTGGTGGTGGTGGTGAGAGTGGTAGTGGTAGTAGTGGTGATGATGATGATGGGGGGGTTATTGTGGTGGTGGTGAGGGTTGTAGTGATGGTGGTGGTGGTGGTGATGATGATGATGGGGGGTTATTGTGGTGGTGGTGGTGGTGAGGGTGGTAGTGGTAGTAGTGGTGATGATGATGATGGGGGGTTATTGTGGTGGTGGTGGTGGTGAGGGTGGTAGTGGTAGTAGTGGTGATGATGATGAGGGGGGTTATTGTGGTGGTGGTGGTGGTGAGGGTGGTAGTGTTGTTTGAAATTTTTTTTTAGATTCCTGGTAGGCAATGGTGGAGTCGGAGGAGGGTGTTCCCTTTTGTGGTGGTCACTTGGAATGGGTTGGATGACTAACTGTTCATCTTTACACACACACATACACACACACACACACATGTATATGTATATATTACATGAAAATGCAGTGAAAGCTCCATGTGCATACATTTATGTATGCGTGTGTGTGTGTTTGAATGTTTATGTGTGTGTGTATGTGTGTGAGTGAGTTTGTATGTATATGTGTGTGTGTATGTGTGTGTGTGTGTGTACGATTGAATGTTTATGTATATATGTGTGTGTATGTGTTTAATCTGTATGTATGTATATGTGTGTGTGTGTGTTTGAATGTGTATACAAGTATGTGCTTGTGTGTGTGAATGCAAGTGTGTGTAAATTATATATATAAGAAATGTAGGGAAAAAAT
>NW_021832623.1:0-30312 GCF_006345805.1 Octopus sinensis | reverse complement strand
GAGCCTTATTCCGAATATAACATTTTCAATGCATTAAAAATGATTTATAACGATCCACAAGCACAAATAATAAACTATCACTCACCTGGATATTTCACAACTCTACCAAGAGATGAGTGGGCTTTGGCTCGCTCTAATTTTTACCAAAGTGCTTTATTAGATTGTTTTTTAAGAAAATGAAAATGTTTTGAGACAGATTGATAGATCTCTATTTTGTTTGTGTCTTGATGTGATGGACGGTCATGAAGATGAAAAGTCTTGTCTGCTGAGATGTCTGGCAGGAAATGCATATAATCGGTTGTTTATATATTTCGAACAAATTCTTTTTAATAGTTGGTTTGACAAGTCTCTTTCTGTTATTGTTAATAATGATTGTGTGTCGGCTGTCAATTTTGAACATTCTTGGGGCGATGGAATTTCAGTTTTGCGTTTTATTAACGAAATTTCTGACAAAATTAACAGGAATAATTCTGTTTTTGAAGGTTCTACTTGCAGTTTGATCCCAGAAAAGCTAGGTTTTTATATATTTAAGACGTTTTAGAATTTAATTTTGACTCAAAATCAATTTCTCAAATTGAAAATGCCAGAATTAAGCACGAAACTAAACTGAATTCTCTGAATATTGAAATTATACAAGAAAACAGAATAAATAAGAATATAATCAAAAAACACAAATTAGGCCCAGATGCAGTCATCCAAATTCTCCTCCAAGTTAAAAATATAGTTCCTAAATAACTACTTAGGTGGCTTATCGACGGGCATTTGAGACCAATGTCGCCACATATGAGTCTTGTTCTACTGCAGCGTTCAAATGTGGGAGAACTGAGACTATTCGTCCTACCACAAATTTTGCGATTGAGATTGCCAAAATGATGTCAAAAAGATCGAATGTTCAGAAAAAGTCTGAACTTCGAGAATTATTTATAAAAGCAAGTGACGCTCATTCTCTGTTAGTCAAAGATGCTGCTACGGGTTGAGGATATGTAATATTTTAAGGAAAAGGATTTGACCGACATTTATTTGCTCTTCGGTGTATTGCGGAAGAGTCTAATATAACTAATTTGGAAATATTCCAGGATGATAATTACAAATTTATGAATCATTTTGTACTTTCTGGATCAACTTTGTCAGGTCCTGCAATTAAATTCGGTGGATTTGGCCCGGTTGTTGACGATGGATATGCCTTTGGTTGATATTTGGATGGTTTAATATTATAAGGGTATCAAATATCGAATGATATGTTCAAAAGCAGCATTGGTGGGTATGATTCATTAAAGGTTGGGAAACTTTCTGGGGCATTGGAGGACAGCTGGTCGGATTTTGTAGAGCTTATTAGTTAACTAACTATTTAAACAAAATTAACACAGTAAAACATGCTTTATCCACGTATCTAACTTTTAACAGTATTTTGGTGATTTGTATTTTCATTGCAAATATTAAAAATGTACAAATCTGCAATTCGCTAGTTTCTACATTTGTGTGTTGTGTTTCAATAAAAAAAGAGCTCAATTTAAAATAATTCAAATTGGTTTAGAAAAAAATCCAAAGATCATATTAGTTAAAAATCGTTGAGACCACTGATGTGCTTATAGTTAATGTAAAATTTTTTTATTTAACCCAGGAATCACCAACAGTTAATTAGGGTAATTAATTAGGTGATTCCAACAACCCTCAAGATCTTTCTCAGCTTTTCCCGATGTTGGACTCTGGACCCAACGCAAGTGCGGAACGGGCGGGGAGCAGTTTTTGTGAGGAATTGAATTGGGGTGATGTGCTTCTGGTTGTTAAGGTCTTGGTCTTTTTGCAGGTGGTCCTGGGATGGCTAAGAAACCCTTTTTATCTTTCTTAATAAGGTGGTCAAGCGGAGTTGGGATAATGTTGTTCAAGTTGGAAATTTTCGTTATGCTAGCTGCGGCTCGGCATAGTGTAGTCTCAATTTTAAAGCGGTTAGACCATGAGAGATTAGTACATCATGCGGCGCAGGCATAGCCAATTGTTGGTTCGATGAATTATTTGTAGAGAGTGCCGAGAACCGGTAAATAAGGTAGTGGACGATTTTCCAGGGGAGATGAACAAGACTCATGTGTGACGACAATGTAACATTCTATACCAAAACAAATTCAATTTTATAATCGGCAACTTAAATGTTAAATTCGAGACTTCAATTTTACAATTTACAATTTAACTAATCGACAAAGTATAAAATTAGAGAAAAAAATGAAAAATAAACGTTATTTTTAAAATCACACGTTTTGAATTTGAATTGCACCTGGAAGTTTATACAGTAAAACCTCTGGTGCTCGCCACCTCTGTTACTCGCCACCTCTATTGCTCGCCACATATTTTTCAAAAAATTAAAAATTTCTAGTAAATTTTGATAAATATTCTATTGCTCGCCATTTTCTAAATCTCGCCATTAATTTTTAAAAATATTTTTTTTGGTTAAACTATTTTTTATATAAAATATTTCAACCACGCTAATTTAACATGCGTAAGTGCACAAGATTGTCTTTTAATGAAAAACGTCGCATTATTGCGTACATGGAGGAGAACAAAGTCTCACGATGGACCGTATAGCGTACATTTTTTCTTCTGTTTTGAAGAAAAAAATATCTCGAAGGGCTGTGAACGATTTAAGACTTGGAAAAGAGAAAATAATGTCCACTGATCCTATTTTCTCCAATAAGAAGAGATTATCTAACTTAACTTATTCTGTTATTGACACCGAACTATTAACTTGGATGGAATACATTGAGCTTAGAGGAGGGTTTCTGGACGATAATTCGATTTTGTTGAAAGCAAAGAACATTGCTAATATTTATGGAATTAAAGAGTTTAAAGCCAGCAATGGATGGCTAAGCAAGTTCAAGATACGGAACAACTTAAAATTGAGGACTTTACATGGAGAATCAGGATCTACTGCAGTTGATCAGAAACAAGAAATTGATGCATTTACTTCTTTGATCTCTGCATAGATTCAACAATATAATGCTGAAAACATTTATAACGCTGGTGAAACTGGGATTTTTTACAAATCTATCCCTTCAAAAAGTGTTTGTCAGAAGGTTCGACATGGACATAAAATCCTTAAAGAACGGTTTAATTTTTATTTATTTTTTAGATTTTCTTTGTTGCTATGCTCAAATATGACTGGGACAGACAAAAAAATTCCACTTATGATTGGAAAGTTCCAGAAACCTCGCTGCTTTAAAAATTTTAAAGTCGAAAATTTTGTCGATTACTGTCATTCACCAAAAGCATGGATGACAAGTAAAATTTTTAACGAATGGCTTTTAACATGGGATAGGCATCTAAAAAAACGAAAAATTCTTTTAGTTGTGGATCGATGCCCATCCCATAAACTTTACGCTGATTTACAGTCAATTGAAGTTCTTTACCTATCTTCGAAGACTACAACAATTCTACAGCCAATGGATCAAGGAATCATTAGATCCTTCAAAGGACATTTTAATAAACTTAAATTTAAGTTAATGTTAGAAAAAATTGAAAATGGAGAAAATCCACTGGAAGCTCATAAACAAATAACCTTAAAAGACGGTCTTCTTTTTACATATTTTGCCTGGAAAAAAGTAACGACCAAAACAATTACAAATTGTTTCGGACATTCAAAATGGATCGAATGTGAAAATCAATTCGAAAGACCAACTGTTGAAATTGATAATTATAATCAAATGGTAAATATCTTGAAAATATTGGACCCGGTGGATAAAGATGATTTTATTAATCATGAATTTACCGAAATAGATGAAATTGAAGATTACCTTAATATTGCTGGAGATTCTTTCCCACATAAATATGCCGATGAAGATACTCATAATGACGAATCTCATGTGAATTCAGAAGAGGCTTTGAAAATGTTGAAAAGAATAAAGTCATTCTTTTATCAAAATGAAAATTTTGATATAAATTCGTTGTAACTAATCGAAACCGTTATTAGAAATATGGCTGAATTAAAAAAATTATTAAAGATTTTTTTAGTTAATTTTTTCCTTTTAATTTCTTTCGATTCTCTTTGTTTCTTTGCTCAAATATGACTTGGAAGGCTCACTTATGATCGGAAAGTATCGAAAACGGAGATGTTTTCAAAATTTCAATGTCAACAAATTTATTGATTATTTCTATTGCTCGCCAAATTCTATTGCTCGCCATTTTTTCTTCGGTCCCGAAAATGGCGAGCACCAGAGGTTTTACTGTAATTTAAATATTTGCTATAATGTTTTCTTCAATAATCATCACAAGACACCGTAAGCGATGTTCTTTTTGCGTTAAGTACGTTTGATTATTTTTTAAAATGGATGGAAGATAAGTTGATAAATCTTTTTTCACTCCTGCCTTCAAAATTGACCATGCATTTTCAATAGGATTGGTCATAAAAGCATATGACGTCAATCGAAGAATTCGATGCATTGTGAACTCTTCTTCACGAAGGCTTTCTTCAGTCGTTAATGGCATGGGACCTTGTCAATTATAACTACGGCCCCGGAGTTGTTTATTTCATAGACCTTGCAAGAATAGTTCTTGACAAACTTGTTTGTTCCATCAGACTTAAAAGAGCCTCGTTTGATTTCTTAACGCGTTGAAATAGCTCAAATTACATGAATATTTTGATCTTTTGAAGTCGCTGCAATACCTTTTGACTTACAGACGATGCACGTGATTTAACTTTTGACCAACCTTTTTAGTAATTAATTATTTTACCTTTTGAACGACGAATATGAAGTTGAAATTTGTTTTATCTTCTTTTTTTCAAAGCTTGAGATTCTTTTTTATAATTTGCACTCGACATCATAGAATTTTATTAAATGCGGCGAATTTCATAATTAAGGTTGTCATCAACAAAAAGCAGCAAATACAATTTTAACTTTGAAATTATAAATTATGGCAATTATAAAATTGACCATGCCAATTATAAAATGTGTCCCTACACGTGCCGCTGTGGCTGCACTGTTGACCCTTTCGGTCTGCACACTTTATCGTGCAGGAGGAGTGCCGGACGTTTCCCGAGGCACTCAGCTATGAATTTTATCCAGACTAAACACATTTAATTTCATTATAAAAAAGTAAAAAAAACATAAAAACACAAAAAATCACGGCAAGCGATCAGCTAATTTATTCCCGAATATTTCATTGAGTGATTTAACTCTAAAATTTTGAAAAACAGACACTAACCCAATCCTTCCATTAAAATGCCTCTTAATAACAATAAAGAACAACCCAATAGTCTCAAACATATTATTAGCCCCCTACAATACATAACAAAAACAACTTGATCAGTTGTATAAACTAATCCTTTCCAAACCACACAATAATTAGGAGGACTAATGCTATTCTGTTGAATGTAAACATCACAGGATTTGGAGCTATCAAACCTCGTGTCTAAAAATAAGTATTTAAAATATAAAATACTGTCAATTAAGGGGAAGATCGAAAATATTTCTTTGAAAACTTATCGTTATCACATTCTAATGGAGTGATCAAAGTGTCCATATAGCACATAAAGAGGTGAAATATTATCTACAAATAAATGAATTCAACAAACGGCAGAATCAGTGGGCAATCGGGAAGCATTCCAATAAAAATTGCCAAATCTTGACCCAGAATTCCACAAAAAATCGCACAAATATTGATCAGAAGCTAAATCTTAAAAAACATCATAAAATTAAAGAAACTTTTTAGTCGTGACAAGAAATAATCTCGATCTCCAGGAAAATCGAGGAAATAATTCAAGAATGTATCATGATTAAGCACTGGGTTGTTAAACCCGTCAGAATTTGATAAAATCGAGCCATCCTGGGTCGTATCCTGAGCAATCTTGTTCACAAGAGGTTTCAAAATGAGCGAGAATATAAACTTATAAATTATCACAAAGCACAATACATATCGAATTGTTTTTATCAAAGTTCTTCTCTGTGAAAACTCAATATTGAAATATTCCCACATCTTACTAAAAGAAATAAAAAATTAACTTGATCGGTCGAATTCGGAATATTATTTGAACTCTCAGTTTCATCTCTGATCTGTTTTGTATCAGTTTTATCGTTGAAAGGGGAATGGCTGTGAGAATTAATCAATCCTGTTTGATAGAGCTGTTCCAATTAGTATATATAGGGGCTAACTCTATATAAGGTTTCACTCTCTCTAGATAAAACACTATCCACATTGGAAACATCAACAAATCTTGAATCTGTATATAGTTTAGTATTGTAATACCATGTGGGTCTATTCCCATTAGTTTTCTCGTACTTTGATCCATTTGGGGACGAGGCTCAATCAGGAAGGATGATGCAAGTCTAACAGCACCAAAAAGAGTAGACAGTAGAGAGAATATCCCAAATGTAGTAGCGATGTAGTAAGAGATTAGATCTGTAGTAGAATCGTCACTAGTTAGGATTTCATTCCTGAATTTATTATACTTATTATATACCTTATGATAAATAGAATTATGGATATTGTTAAAGATATTAATAATGAATATACTATCCTTTTTCGAAATAATGATTGTGTGTTCATAAACTGTGCAATCTCATTAATTTGAGTCAGGTGCATTGAGTCCACCAAAGATAATGCAAGTAAATAATAGAATATATATAAATCAAAATATTAGTGATAATATATAATTATTTTTAAAATTAATAATCAAAAATATGTTTATTCAAGAAAGAGCCAATAATATATTTGGGGGTTATTTGGCATTAAATTGACCTTTCAATAGTCACTCGGTTTCAAAGTAAATTTTTAAAATAAAAAACTGATAAAAACGGAATTAATTTGGTCAATTTTATCATTAGGTTATGTTTATTCAATTCTAAAAAGTTTTTTAAAGAAAGATTATCCAACCCGAACATTATCTAATTCAAACATTTTGAATTTTTGTATGGAATTTGATTTGATTTTCAATGAATTAAATTTAATCAAATAGATTATAATGGATTAAAGAAATTAGAGATGGATGGATTGGTGCATTCTCTGTCAATGTTCTCCTCAGTGTCAAATATGTGAAAAATTGAGGTTTGTTAAGTTAGATTATGTTTAGATGAGAATTCAGGCAAATGAAATCACAATTTACTCAATTTTTAAAAAAATATTCCAATAAATTTTCTTTTATATCTGAAAGCTATTCGATATTTGTTTAAAAAGATATTTGTTTAATATTATTATTTGTTTTAAATCATTAAGACGTAAAAACAAAAAATCCAATCATATAAAAATGCACTGTTCACTGTTAATAATGTTTATCAGTATTTATATATGCCTTCAAATCGATTTGTTGGATAAATATGAATTTGGAGAACCAATAAACATAAGAACAATGAACAGTAATAAGTAAACTATACAGAAATAAACAACATGGAAATAAATCAAACAAATTAAAATAGTGTCAAAAAAATTTGTACGAAATTAAATTTTATTGATAATTTATGTAGCACAAAAAAACAGATAATAACACACGTATAAAAAATAAAGGGAATAAACAAGAGGTTTTGTATTGTTCTACTTGACCTTTCTAACACATCAGAATATCTGCACTACAGTGCCAAAAATGAAATTGAAGCTATCACAAGTACGATCAAACAGTTTGTCCGAATCCTTTTCGAATTTGAAAGTCCATGACTCCTCATGACGCAAACTCTAAAATAACCTTATTAAGACCAATTATTTTCTTTACTAAGAAGAACGTAAAGGGAATTGGGCGCCATCGATATTAGAGAATGTTCACTTAAAGTACAGAAGGTCCCTAGTGTAGACTATAAAAATTTACTGGAGAATTTTAATTATTTTAGATATTTTTTTAATGTTTAATTGTTTGGATCGCTTGAAGTGATTGTTAAAAAACTGAAGAATAAAACAAAGATCTGGCCTGTTCTTGCTGAATAGCTCTAAAAAAATTTTGCAAAGAATTTTTTTTAGTTTTTTAATAATAAAATTTGTTTGATTAAATTGACATTAAAATAATTAGGTTAACGTCTGTGATTAAATAACAGGCATTGATGTGAAAAATTGTAACATGACTTCATGTATTGTACAGTATGGTCCAAAGATATTACACCCCTTGTTTTTTTGTCGAAAAAATTTTATATCTGTTAGAATAATACATTTATTTAATTATTTTTTTGTAAATTATATCTATTTTAAAGTTTAATGAATTTTTCATTTTGTAGAAAATCAAAATTAAAAAAATTAAAAAAAAATTAAAGAAAAAAAATTAATGAATGCTCGCACCAAACCACACCAGTGTCGATACAGAATGTATTTTTGTAAAAAATTTTTTAATTAAAAGAATTTTTTAGTTTTTTAATAATAAAATTTGTTTGATTAAATTAATGGTCCATAAATAGTACACTGTTAACAAATTCAACATCTATTGTGCCTTAAAATTACCTAATAAAGTTTTATTTAATATACAAAAATATTATTATTATTAGTTTATGTTTTTTTATTATCTTAAAGTAATTATTTAACTAAATAATTATCTTATTATCAAAATAATTAACATGAACTTTCGTGATGTTGATCTCTCTTCAGATATTAAAAATCGTATTATTTCCTTACACGAGTACAACTATGGATACAAAAAAATTGCCAAGAAACTTGAGATTAGCAAGAACACCGTTGCTAAGATTGTACAAAAATACCGAAAAAACGGAATAAACGGCATTTTAAATGGAGAAAGAGGGAGACCGAAGAAGTTATCTATCAGATCTATCCGTCTGATCGGACGTTCTGCTAAAAAAATTTAAGAATCTCTTCATCTGCAATTGCAAAACAATTGGAATCTTATTCTGATATTCAAATATCAAAATAAAGCAAAGGCCTGGTAGCATGCATGCATTACGTAATACCACACCGAGATTAATTAACTGCCGGATTCCCTTCACAGTTGGAACCGGTCGGGTTAGCTCGGGAGGATGGTAAACGTCCTGATGGTCTAACGACCTTCCCCTTTGAAAATGGCAAGTCTCTCATCTGGGACGCTACTTGTACGGATACCTTCTCCGCCGGGAACATCTTGACGTCAGCTTCAGAGCCGGGCTCCGCAGCTAACCTGGCAGAAACGCTGAAGATCAAAAAATACGGCGCCTTATCGCACCGTTATATTCTCGCCCCGGTCGCAGCGGAGACGTCGGGTGTCCTCGGTCCCAGGACTAAAAAATTTCTCATTAAATTGGGGGATCTGGCAAGTAGAAGGAAAAACGATCATCGAGAACGGACATGGCTTTTTCAACGCATATCAATAGCCATTTTGCGTGGGAATTGCCATTCCATCTTATCCTCCGCCGATAATTAGTTACAAAGAACTGACTATTTTTCAATTTGTGAATTACAGTATAACCTCCATTTGGGGCAGACCTCTGGCTTGGGGAACCTCTATTTTTGGGGAAACCTCTATTTTTGGGGTAGTTTGAAAAGGATATAATTTTTATGCGGTAATTTCCAAATTTAGAAATTACCGGAACCTCTAAGTGGGGCACAGGATTTTTAATTTATATACATATTTGCTATTAAAATTAAAATTAATTATATAAAATTTCATTTGGAAGCCTCGTGTAATTTTTGTATTCTTGTTGTTATGGCTCGTAAGCTTAGTCTTGAGTTAAAGATCAAAATTGCCAAGGAATTAAGTGAAAATAAACATCTTACTGAACGAGATATTGTAGATAAGTACAAAATTAGTAAAGGTTTTTTATTAATGTAAGTTTTTAGGCGCTGTGTCACGTATTAAAAAAAATTATCTCAATTTTTTTAATACTGGGGCTGTTCAAACAGATTTTCCCAGAAATATTCAACGCTCTCCTCATACTTTATCCCAAAAATTGGATAAAATTGTTTTTGAGGCTTTCACCAAGACAAGGGAAGAATTTATTCCTGTGTCCGGTCCTCTTTTAAAAAATATTGCTTCCAAAGTAGCAAGGATGTTGAATTATTCGGCGTTCAAAGGGTCCAATGGCTGGTTGGAAAAATTTAAGAAAAGACATATGTTGTCATTTAAGACAATTAGTGGAGAGAAAAATTCTTCCGATGTTTCTTCGCTTGATATGTTTTTTTCCAAGTATGATGAATACGTAAAAGAATATGGTCTTCAAAATATTTTTAATTGCGACGAAACTGGGTTATATATTAAAAGGATACCTTCAAAATCATTTGTAAGTTCGGATGAAGATTGTTTCGGAATTAAAAGGAGTAAAGAAAAATTTACTATTCTTTTGTCGGTCAGTGCTTGTGGCGAAAAATTGAAGCCATTGTTAGTAGGAAAATATAAATCCCCACGTTGTATGAAAAACTTTAACCCTGAAGAACATGGAGTTTCATATTCATCATCTAAAAACAGTTGGATGACATCAGAAATATTTATTACATGGCTCACCATTACAAATGAACAAATGATTACGCAAAAGAGAAAAATTGTTTTGTTACTTGATAACGCAAGCTGTCACAAATATATCCATCTTTCCAACATTGAATTGTTTTTTCTCCCAAAAAATACAACCTCATTAATTCAACCGTTAGACATGGGTATTATTAAATCTTTCAAGTCCAATTATCTTAACGCTTTATTGGATTTTACTCTTTATTTTGAGGACGTTGAGTTACAAATTGTTAATTTAAAAAAATAAATCTTCGTCATGTCATAATAATTGTTGGAAAAACATGGCAAAATTTAAATCCTGAAACAATAACGAATTGTTGGGAAACAATTAATAACTATCGGCAACAGATTCCTAGTTCAAATTTTTTAGTTAACAGTGAGAAAGAAAATTTGGACACGATAATTGCAGACGTAATTGCTGAAAATGAAGAAGAAAATAATGATGAGTCAATATATGACCAAACTGAATGCAACTGTTCACACTTGGACACGATAACAGCAATGAATAACCTTGAAGAGAATATTCACCGTTTGTTTCCCGATGCGTTAAAAGACTATTACAATTTCAGAAAAATATTGGGCATACATATGAAGAAATCTGCAACAGGAAACAAAATAACAGATTATTTTCGTGTAATAGAATAAAAATTTTTTTCTACTTGAAAAATACTCTAATTATCAATAAAATTAGTGGAAAACATGTTTAAATGTTCTTAAAAATACTTTATTTATTTATAAATTAATGAAAAATATGCTAAAACTATTAAAATTTTTATAAAAATAAAGAAAATTTCAGACCTCCATTTTTGGGGAAACCTCTATTTTTGGGGCAATTTTTCAAAATTGATGCCCCAAATGGAGGTTATACTGTACATACTTCATCCAAGAATGAATAAAGAAAATAAGCGTGTAATATTTATCTTGTTAATGTCTCGTTCATTCATCAAAAATTCCGAAGAATACGACATTTTGTGTCGAATTTTGGATTCTTAAACCTGTTCTCATAAATCTAGACACCGTAATTACCGGTTGAGAAAGAAGGCGGAAAAATTTATTCTTATTAATGGACGACTTTATCTGAGACAACCGTGTGGAGATCATAAGCTGGTTATTTCCAAAGACAACACTCAAGAGATGGATTTGGTCGCGAAGCAGATCCACAACATATCGCATTGTGGACACAATAGCTTAGAATACCATTGCATGCGCAGTTACTTCGGAATAAAAAGGGAAATTATTCGGAAAGTAGTGTCAGATTGTGAAGTGTGCCGTTTTTCCACACCATTAAAAGTTGGCGATGAGCAAAATCATATTGTTGCAAATCTTCCAAATGAAAGATATCAGATAGATTTGATAGATCTAAGGAGGTAGAAAATTTTAAAATTTATTTTTATCAGATTCAAACAAAGTAATGAGTCATATTCATGGTTACTCACAATTATCGACGTTTATTCTAAGTATGCCTACACAAGGAATTTGCGGAATAAGAGTGGGAAAGAAGTTGCGGAACAACTTAAAGATTTATTTTTTGAAAACGGACCATGCAAATATCTTCAATCGGATAATGGGACAGAGTTTAAAAATTCTTACATACGGGAGATTTGTCAAAAATTCCAAATTCAGCAAATACATAGCCGACCAAATAACCCCAGGAGTCATGGAATTGTTGAACGGTTCAATCAAACGATTACGAGAAGCTTATCTAAAATGATGTCGGAATCTTCAGAAAAATGTTGGACAAAGCATATTAAAGAGGCAGTATATTTCTACAATTTAACCAAACATTCTTCTACAGGTTAAATTGTCACATTCTCAAACTTTTTAGGTGATACTCCATTTCATAGATACCGCGATATTAAAGGATCTAACCCATTAATTATTCATGATGATGTCTTTGAAGAAGAAACTGTTTCTATACTTAGAAAAAACATTACTGAGGAAAGTGAGACTGGAGAACAAAGAAATCCATTAATTATGCATGTTGATGTTTGTGAAGAAGAAACTGAGAGCGAAATTATTGAAGAAAGTGATACTGCAAAAGAAGGAAACCATTATATAAAAGGTTATTTTCTCATTATTTATTTTATAGATGGAAATGAATTCAAATTTAATTTTCCTCCGACAAATTTGAATTCATTATATTACAGAAAAATGAATCGAAAAATGAGAGTACATCAATCAAAATATGCTTTTGAATTGGGCAACAAGGTAAAGTAAAAAAATATATTTATAAAAGATTCTTAAAGATTATGGGACCAACCTAGCACTATCGTTGAAGAAATTTGAAAGTATTTATAGCGAAGAAGGAACAATAACAAAAATATTCGCACACAATGTTGTAGAGGTCGAAATGCAAGATGGAAAGACAATAAAAACACACATGAAGAGAATTAAGAAGACGACTTAATTGAGATTTTAACATGATTTAAAATTTTAACATGATTTAAAATTAAAATTGAAATAATTTAAGTTTTCCATTGAATTCCATAAAATAATTTATAAGTAGACCTTAATAGAAAAAGTAAAATCAATGAATACTGAACGCTAATTTGGTTTAGGTTGTGAGGGGGGTAATAATTTGACAGATCTCATTGTTATTTCCGGTTTCAATCTCTAAAATTAGGTCTTCTAATCATCAAAAAAACAAATGAACTGTGCAGACAGGCTTGCTCCTTCAGAAGATTCTTGTTTTGACATTTTCATAAATTACACCCCTCGACATAAATATTGGTGAATCTTCAACTTACTTCATTCATACAAAGAATGATTTAATTTTTTCTTCAGATATATTTTAAAATCTGATAAAATTGATAAAAATTAATTTAATTATTTAAATTTTGAAATTTTGTCTAAGAAATTTGGAAAAAACAACGACTTTCATTGGCATAAAATTTGGTTATTGTTAGATTAATATGTAGAATAACCTCCTTTTGCCGAATAGATCTCCCAACACCTTTTTTTCATTGACTCAACTAATTTTTCAAGTGTTTTTGATGGAATAGAATTCCAAATATCTAATAGATTTTCCTTCAGTGCCTGAATGTTCTCATTTTTTCTTTGCCTAATTTGAACCTTCATATAAGCCCACAAATGCTCTATCGGATTTAAATCCGGAGATTGCGAAGGCCATTCTAATTTTTTAATATTTTTTTCGCGAAAATATTGAATAATCATTTTTGATGTATGGCAGGGAGCGTTGTCTTGTTGAAAAATATAGTCAACAATCCCCATTTTTTGTACAGAAAATGGCAAATTATTGGTCAAAATAGATTGATATTTTGCAGAATTAAGCGTTTTGTCTATAAATACCAAATCGCCTACCCCATGATAGGAAAAACAACCCCACCCCATGACTTTCCCTAATTTTTTATTACATCATAATTTACCTTTTCCAAATTTGACAGTTGGAGTAATATTTTCGAATTTATTCATTTCAAATTTTTTTCTATACACAATTTTTCTTTTTTGGATCGGTAATAATTCAAAAATACATTCATCAGAAAAGATTATTGATCTAAAATCATGGTCTGAAATTTGAAGAAATTTTTGGACGATCTCGAATCTGGAAACCATGTGTTTTTTTGTTAGAAGTGGTTTTTTCTTTGCAATTCTTCCGAAAATTCAATTTTTATTTAAATTTCGTATTATGGTTCGAGACGAGACACGTGTTCCAGAAAACTTTTCTATTTCATTAGAGAGTTCAGAAGCAGTTAAAGATGAATTTTCCTCTGATGTGCGTACCAAATGATTAATTTGCACATTATTCAAAATTGATAGTCTTCCAGAACCATGTTGGCGGTCATATGATCCAGTTTTATTGTATTTCTTGATAAAATTTACGACTGTTGAATATGGAACACCGGTTTCTTTAGAAATTTTAATATATGACATATTTAAGTCGTATAGCGCAATTATTTTCCCTTTCATAAACGAATCGAGAGTATTATATCTAAAAATATTTTTTTATTAAGATCAATCTCTAAATACTAGCATAATTTGACGGTTTAAATTTTATAACCAATTTTTGTCACTAACCTAATTGCCGACATGCTTTAAATTTCTTGCAATATTAAAATTTAAATCTATTTTAATTATAAATACAAAATAAATATTATTTTAGAAGATCTAAAGGATCTTAAAGTATGAATTTATTCGTTTTTAAATGAAAAAAAGCAGGAAAGATTAAACAACCAAATTTTTTGTCGAGGGGTGTATGAAGCATTTAGATTTTTCAAAAATATTAACAATTAATATAAACTAAAATTTGATTACAGACACTATGAACAAGGATTCGGTATCTATTAACGATACAGTGGAGCAAATAAGTCATGGCACACCTATCATTTTTTTGTAATTCAATATATTTTTACAATGATAACTTTTTCGATTTAGTTCATCATGCTACACAATAAAATCTTGCATTCTTTTGAACCCATTTCGTGCTAATTATATTCATGAATTTCAAATAAATATAATTGTTTTTGCTTCATATTTAGAAAAACGTCAAATTTGATGTGTAAAAAAGTGATGACACTATCAAAAAATATGGATTTTTTTGACAATAAAATACAAATGATTATCTTTTGGTGCCTTGTTTTTTCTTTGAAATAATTGATTCTTAGTTCTATTAATATAATTGATTAGTAGATTCCGATTAGTATAAATATACTTTTATTTTTCGCCTTTTATTAAAATTATCTCGTCGATGAGGAAAGAGCATTCTTTAGACCTAAAACAACGAGTTGTAACTGCCCAGCAAAACGGTAAAAGTTATGGAGAGATTTCTAAATTGTTGATATTACCAAAAAGTACTGTTCGAAATATTATTACTCGATGGAAGCAACGCGGAACTGTTATTAATAAACCAAGATCGGGTGCTCCAAAAAAGATATCTCTGCGTTCTTCTTCATTAATGAAAAAATTAGTTACTTCAAACCCAAAAATAACTCGAAAAGAATTGGCCGATAATTTAAAAATCACAGGAACGTCAGTGTCCCTTCGTACAATCACTTCTACACTACGCAAAGAAGGTATCAATAAGCGAAGGCCCCGTCGAGTTCCGTTATTAAAGAAAATACACCTTTCAGCGTGAATCCAATATGCAAAAAATCTTTTGAACAAAGAAAATGAATTCATAAACAATATTTTGTGGTCGGACGAATCAAAATACAACTTTTCGGACTGAACTACACGCTTTCAATTTGGGGCAAATCAAATCAGGCGTATATCCCAAAATGCACCGTACCTACCGTAAAGCACGGGGGAGGTAGTATCATGTTGTAAGGTTGTTTTTCATCAACAGGTGTTGGTGAACTATTTGTAATTGATGGAATGATGAATTCTCTTAAATATTGCGAAATTTTGGAAAAATGTCTTTTACCTTCGGTCGCGAACTTAAATTTGACACAACATTGGACATTCCAGCATGACAACGATCCTAAGCACAAGTCAAAAGTAACCGTTAAATGGTTAGAAAAAAACAAAATAAATGTTTTGGAATGGCCAAGTCAATCGCCAGACCTGAATCCCATCGAAAACTTATGGAAAATATTAAAAATAAAAGTTGGCTTAAGAAAACCAAAAAATATCCAGGAATTAAAAACAATTTGCTACGAAGAATAGAAAAATATTTCTAAAGTAGAATGTCAAAAACTAATTTTTTCTTAAAAAAACGATTGGAAGCAGTTCTGCTAGCAAAAGGGAATGCAACTAAATATTAATTGGATTTCGTGCCATTACTTTTTTCTCTCAAAAAATTGACTTTTAAAAATAAATCGTTAATTAGTGCACTATTAATAATTCCCTTTAAGATAGTTTTTTTAATAATTTATCTAAAAAGTTCTATATTACTAATTTATTTTTTAAAGTAATGTATTTAATAATTTTTTTGCAAAGAATTGTTAAATTTAGTCAAAATTTGCAAAGGTGCCATGACTTTTTTGCCCCACTGTATGTCGCATGCTCCACTCCAGGTGGCTCCCTTTCTTTAATTCTTTTAAGTTTCAGCTTTGTTCATTTTCCCTCGGATTCCAAGTAAAAAATTTTTAATTAAAAGAATTTTTTTTAGTTTTTTAATAATAAAATTTGTTTGATTAAATTAACATTAAAATAATTAGGTTAGCGTCTGTGATTAAATATGATAATAACAATTTTTATTTTTATTTTGTCTAATGTGACTTGCGATCTAATACCATTTGAAAAATATTACGGGGATTTGGCAAAAATACAAATAACAGGCATTGATGTGAAAAATTGTAACATGACTTCATGTATTGTATATGCAGGCAAAGAATTTGAGATACAAATAAATCTAACAATATGTATAGATACGATTTTATTTATAGCCGAGCCAATCAGCAATTTTAAAGCGACAGCAGTCATGAAAACGCACATTCCTATTTTTACAATTTCCAATGCATGTGATTATGTTTTGGGAAATTGTCCACCTGTGAAAGGAGATAAAATCTCTTTTACTTATAAAAAGATACTTCCCAATATACCTACAATAGTATTTTTGATATATTTATCATATAGCCGATGCATCTACATCTTACTTGGAAGTTTTTCGACAGCGATGTAATGGTCGGAGGCGCCAGAATTGCGTTTAGGACTATCTGGAATATTATGAATTCAGAAAACAAAATTGGTGTCAATATTCGATTATAATGAATCTCCTTAATCTAATTAACCTCACTAATAATTATGTTTTTTGATTTTGATTAATCCTCTTTTTCTTCTTAATAATAAAATGGTATGGTGTCTGTCTGTGTGTGCACACCAACTTCAAGTTGGCAAACTACTGATAAAATCTAAAAATCCTTCCCTCTTATAATTCGGCAATAATGGGTAACAAGTCTAAAATGATAATGTCCTTCAAAAATCTTCTACCCAAAAAACTTACATATCAAGAATATCGTCGATGATGAGGTCCTTAAAACCTTCTCACCAAAAAAATTAAAAAATATATTTTTTGGATTTTGATTAAAATAAACAACACACATGTACTTGACTCACATGATGATCCATCACCCAGGCATAAAATTGGCCAACCCTCAGAATGCCCCTTGAAAAAATTGGGTTTAAAAAATAGAATGAGAAACGTCATTGCGTCCTCAAATCAGAGATTATGGAGTGAGATAAAAAATGCATGGAATAACATCGAAAAAGACGTCATTGTATGACTTTTTGAATTCATTCCGGAAAGAATTTATTTAGTAGTAAGGAATTAAGGCGGAACTTCGAAATATTGACCTATTAAATAAAATTAGATTTATTTTTTGCGTTTTTTAAAAAGGTCCCTCCAATATATGGACGGATTGTTTTTTCTATTTTTAAATTGCCAGAAATATTTCATCGACGTTTTTATAATTGTTGCAAACTTATCGATCTTAGTTAAAAAATTATTTTATTTTTTAGACTTTTTGAAATTTTGCCACAAATATGGATTTTTAGTCAAAAAATACGGTGCCTTTAACATTTGGTTGCGACTGTTACAAATAACCCAAATGTGCTAAAGATTGTCAGGAATTGTAGCGTATTGGTGGTCTTGGCGCTATTTTTTTTGCTGACATTGGAAATACCATAACTAACAATTAGACACAGAAGTCAAGACGAGTCAAGACGGATGTACGGTAACCTATTAAAATTCTCAAAGTTGAATTTTTAATGTGTAAAAAATAAAATAATTTTTATCATATTTCAATCCCTCAGCGTCCCAAATTGTGATCCGCTTCGTATCCCATATTATAATACTCCCATCTTGAGCTACTGATATGAGTTAATTTTTATATTTATTAGTGTTTTTAATACTTTTCAAATATTGACCAATTACAATCATAAATTTTAGATAAATGCCCGCTTAGATTTCGCCCGAGACTTACTTTAAAGTTAAATATATCTTCCACATCAAAACATATATCTTCCAAACATTGAATCTGAAAAATAATATTAATTTATTGAATAACTTTAGGATCAAATTTTGGTTTTAGAGACATCAATTAATGGCAAAATCGAAATTTATTTTATTATTACTGATTATAGGTTGACAGAAATACTCGAAACATTGCTTCTATACGAGATGAGTAAGTAAATTTTATGTTAATATAATGACCAAAAATTTTGAATTCTAGAATACCGAATGTTGAATTTTCCAAATTAGTTTAACTAGATTCTTTTTGGTTTCTTAAAATTAAACTGATTTATTTATCTATTAATTGATTTGTGGTCAGATCAACTATAAATATTTATGAACTGAGAATTAATTTCTAATCAAAAATCTCACGAAATCAAATTCTATATTCATTTTTAGATTCTAGAGACCGCTAGAAAATCATTTTTGATTTTCCAATATCTTTGATTCTCTCTAATCAATTATTCTTTGACAGCCCAGAGAGACTTTTAGGTCAGCGGAACATGATCAAAACAGTCTGGGAAAACTAGGTGTTCCATTTAGACAAAAACGACGTCTTCTCTACTACGCAGTAGCCTGTCCATGTATAGTCTCCTACGATTTTAATCACTTTTTGAGCATGGTAAGCGATATAAAACTCAACAAGATGCTCGGTTTTAAACAAATTAAATTTTTTGTGGTGACTGGCTTATTTAATTGCACGTTTATTTACACCTCTAAATCGGCGTGTCTCAAAGTGAATACCACGGGCTAGTACTAGGGGTGACGCGAAAATTCAAAAAATTATTTTATTATTTAAGTAAATTTATTTTAGTTAGACCAAATAAATAGATTTTCAACAAATAACGTTCCGTGTGGACATCTATAGTGTTATTGTTATTTTTTAGTATTTTTTTGTAGATTTATTATATTCGAGTTAATGAACAACAAAACGTTTTATTGAAATAACTCAAAAGACGATCATTGTCTGTATAAAAATTAAAGATAAAGAAACGAAAATAGCTGGACGAATATCCTTTATATGGATTTGCAAAGTGCTGTGATAAATATGCTTTATCGAAAGCCGAATGTATGTTTTGTCACAAAATATTGTGTAACGCTTATCTTGTTTCTTCTAAACTTTCATTTGTGAACTAGTAGATCATTTGGAGCAATTAAAAGTGAATTAAAAAAATATTTTCCAGGCAAAAAAGTGAATAATGATTAGATTAAGAATCCTTTCATAATGATCAATAAATTGGAAAATATTTCTTCTGCTGAATATCAACAAATTTTTGAAATGTCAACAGATCACGGATTGAAAGAATTGGTAAAAAAGTTAAACAATTTTTAGATTTAGAATTGAAGCATTGTTCATTTTTTGAGTAAATACAAAATCAGTATCCATCATCGTCAGACCAGTCTGTCTATGCTCTCTTACCATTTTATGTGAATCTGCATTTTCCATGCTCTTTAAAGATGCTCTTTAAAGATTGGGAAGGACGTCAGTCGACTTAAAGCTGAATAATATATCCGTACCCTTCTGCAGGAGTCAGACGGTCCTAGGGGTAACCCTCGACATGCACCTCTGTTTCTCCCCACATGCGGACAACCTCCTTCGCAAATGCGAACAAAAATTGAACATACTACGAACTCTATCCGGAATATGGAAAAACGGGTCGCACCCGGTACTGGCGAATATCTACCGCAAGTACTTCGAACCTTGTATTGCCTACGCTTGCGGATCATGGGGTTCGCGGCTATCGTGGTCCAACAGGAGGCGAATCGAGGAGGCCCAACAAAGGGCCCTCAGATTAACCGATCGTTGGTCACATGATAGCCAACGGCCGGTTCCAGCTTCTCTGGAAGACCTCATCAAGCTGAACCTGGGCCCGTCAGCCAATGCTCCGCCAAAAACAGCCTGCCGCCCAGTGCGATCTTGTGTGGGCTCGTGGAAGGATCACCGAGCGAGGATGAGGTCCCTGGTTGAGTGCATCGGGATCACGTGACGTTTGTTCGGTTTTTAGCGTGGTCTTGGTGAAAAAAAGGGTGTCACGAAACAAAAAATTTAGGAAACCCTGCTCTAAATAACTAAAAAAATTGAAATGTTATTCATGTATTGTAACCAAGCTACAGAATGAGAAGTAAGCTTTCTAAGATTAGTGACAATTAGAAAAAAACGATTCATGCGAACTGCCGTGGGTGAAAGTACGTGGGACAACGAGAGGGGGATGCCCCAAACTGCCCCAGCTAGAGCCACTGGTTGGAGTAAAAATAAAAAGTCTAGCCATTCTTGGGAAGAGTGCAGAAAGAACCGTCTTACATTCGGGAGAAAAGACAAGTGGAGGTGAAAACTAAGGCGAAAGTGAAAAAGGTATCTCTGGACAACATACAATTGCGAAA
Source organism: Octopus sinensis (assembly GCF_006345805.1). Classification (NCBI taxonomy): domain Eukaryota; kingdom Metazoa; phylum Mollusca; class Cephalopoda; order Octopoda; family Octopodidae; genus Octopus; species Octopus sinensis. Next base: position 9,634 of record NW_021832623.1, on the reverse strand, counting down.
GGTAAAGCAATATGATTACTGTAGGCTGTGTTGGCCAAGTACGAGGTGTCGCTACCGAAAGAACTGGCTTGTTTGCCTCGAAACAAGATCGAGACACAACTGAAGTTTATGGACGAATACTGGGGAAATAGAAATTTGCTGGAGACGATTGGGGTAATTCGTGAGAACCCGTGGGTGGGGTTCTTCTATTTGGTCCCAGCAGTAAGCAAGTCGAGTGTGGAGTATCACTATTATAACCTCAAGTGAGTGGAATCAGTCGATTTTAGGGTGACTAACTATCAGGAGATTTCAAAGACGGATTACTGCACAATGAGTGGAGTAGGCTTCACTCGAACAAGACAGGGCGACGAAGTTGACTTTACTCACCTTCATGTGTTTGAACAAGAATATAAACATTTCCGTGCTATCCACAAAGTACATTAAAACGAGTCCATCAGATCCCTACCTTTCAACAATTTAAGCGATGGAAGGCATTCATGGTCTGGCGTTGGACTATTCGCTGCGAAAAGATTAAAAGTGCTAAAAAACAAATAGAAAACTCTCTTTTCTTGGTCAATCCGGTAGATTTCAGTGTTTATATCAAGCCTCTCCGGTCCGCCCTTTTGAGTCTTCGAGGAATGAGCTACCGAATCTGTGATCTGACGTTGACTAACTTGGCATACGACCAAACAGTGAGTCTGGACAAGTTTGTGCAAGACCACGCTTCGTCGACTGCCCAAATGCAGGAGAAACTAAAGGAATTCCGAAGCATTGTGATTGACGTGATCAAATGTGCCTGTCGAACTGCCCTGCTCGAGAAGGGTTTCAACCCCGACGACTATCCATTCCGTGAAATCTACGACAGTCCTCGCAATGATAACACAAGTAGGTGACTCTGAGGAAGAGGAAATGGCTGAATTCGCAGAAGCCTGTGAGAATTTAAGTTATACGGAACAGGCTGCCAAGAGAGAGGAATGCAGGCGACTGACATGGTTAGGTGAACTAATAGAATGTAGTTTCGTCTGTTTGTCGGACTATTTGATCACAAATGCACTTCACACTCTCACGGTCCGCTCGATCGAGACCATCAAAAATTATTTATCCAACCAAATAAACCTCACTCCTTCCGACAATATCATTTCCAGTTTTACTCGGACTAAGCAAGACGTGAGTGGGGACTTGGAAGAATATTTCAGCCTGAAAGAGGCAGGAATCCAAGTCAATATAAGGCAAGCAAAGGTACCTTGGAATGACAATGCTAGAAACCATTTGACCAAGTAATTGAGTCCTGTCCCTCTTTCCTGGTGGAAATGCTGCTCGAAAACGGACAAATTGAATTCTCGCCCAATCTGGAGACGTTTGAGACTGCATTGGAAGAAATAGGAAACAACTTTACAAAAACGATGATTGCAGTAGAAAATCTCTTACCTGACCCTCATTTTCACCCATTCACAAAGTAATTCTTCACACCAACAAAAGACCTTTCATCAACAATAAATTTGAGGAGAGGACGAGTGGGACGGGACCAAACTTGAAGGCTATCTTCGAAGACGATACACACTTGCAAGCAGTCAGAAAAGATGTACAGGTATTTCCGTGCTCGTATTGCAGGACTGCATTGGAAAGGCCTTCTCAGCAGCCAATAAATACGCGCAAACTTTTTCCAGTTACCTTGAGTTCTACAACATGGACGAGGCCCTCGGAATTGACTCGTTTCTTAACAAACATGTTCAGTTCTTGGCTTCTTCATTGGAAAAGCATCACATTGAAAGCCGAATGGCCATCAGTATTGTCGAGAAACGTGCTATCGGTTTGCTCCTTGTGGATGCTCGTGAATTTAAACAAAAGTTATGTCCCTCTCCCAATCGGTGCATTCAAGTACGACCCTTAAAGCACGTATAGTACATCCACGACGTTCTTCCCAACCAGGCACGCCAGATGGTCGACAAAGTGCTCAGTGGTCTCAATGACGCCCAATTCCGTCTGGATATGCGACCGAGCGATACACCTGAAATTGTGCAAAGTCTGCTCTTCTTGGACGAGATACAAGAACGAGTTTGTAGACCATTTTGAAGCGTAGATTGATTTTGTGGAAAGTGAAATTGACATCATCAGGGACATGTACGAACTCATTTCCAAGTTCAGTGTCCCCTCGCCCCCTGAAGACGACGTGATCTACCAGGTTTGTGAGTAAGAGCGACTCAGACTGTGACTCCCACAATAAATAATGTGCGTAACAGCATCGATAAAGTGTCCGCTGAGCGACAAGACACGATTCGGAAACTGTGTCTCTCACTGGACAAGGACACATGTGAATTATTCAAAGAAATCAAGGAAATCAAGAAAAGTGTCCAAGTAGGTCGATATCTAATTCCAGAATCCATCCAATCTTGACCCGGCGGGAAATAAGGAAGAGATCCTGAGTTGTTTGGGAATCCACGGTGCACGTGTGGAGGAACTGAAAGAAAAGACTGAATTGTACAGGAGTCACCAACTGCGTTTCCAACTGGAGGTCACCACATATGAGGAGTTGGAAGACGTACAAGAGGAAATTTCGCTCAAGACGATTCTGTGGAATTCGATAGACGAATGGGAAACCCTGGTGCAGTCATGGATTGACGTTTGTTGATGATAAACAGTGGTAGGTCGACCTAAAGCAGTGCGACTTAGACCAACTTGACTCGATCACGGGTAAGTATTGGAAGATTGTGCAAAAACTGGACAAAGGACTGTCCCCGAATTTAATGACCAGCCAGTTGAAAGAACGGGTATGAAGTTTTATGTATTAGCAGGTGAATTATATTAAGTACAAAATTCCTGTTTTGATGAACCTGAAAAACCCGGCCTTGAAAGCACGGCACTGGGCCGTGATCAATGAAATTATAAACATTGAATCCATGACTATCAGCAGTCTAGAGCAATGCAATGCCTTTGAATACGACCAGCAAATTAAGGAAATATCCACCAAGGCTTCATCCGAAGCCGCACTCGAGTCAATGTTCAAAAAAGTATTCAACTCCCAAAATCGTAGATCGAGGACTCGTGGAAGCATACCGAGTTCCACGTCCCTGTCTACAAAGAGCAAAGAGACGTTTATGTGCTTGGAGGAACTGAGGACATTGAGCAACTCTTGGATGATTCGATTGTGGGTGTCTCCAGTATCCTTTCCTCGAGAAATGTGGGCCCGATCAGTTCGAGAGTAGAAGAACTAAAAAAACAATTCCAAGTTTTTGAGGCCACGCTGGTAAGTGGAGTGATTATGGAGATCAGAACGAGTGGCTCGAATGCCAAAAGTCTTGGATGTACTTGGAATCCATCTTTTCTGCCCCTGAGATACAACGACAGCTTCCCGAGGAGTCCAAACTCTTTTCCAAAGTGGACAAGTCGTTCAAGGAAATAATGAGGAAGACTCATCGTGTGCCTCTGGCAATTCGAGCATGCACTCAGGCAGGTACCATATTCCCTCGAACAAGCAGGACTGGTTGATACTTTCACCAACAACAATCAAATGCTTCAACAAATTCTCAAATGTCTCGAAAAGTACTTGGAAACAAAAAGAGAGGCTTTTCCGCGGTTCTATTTTCTTTCCAACGATCAACTTTTGGACATTTTGGCTCAGACTCGAAACCCCATGGCAGTGCAGCCACATCTGAATAAATGTTTCGACGCAATAAAGTCTCTCGAATTCGAACCAAGCACTCCTAACATACTTGCCATGATATCTCCCGAAGGCGAAAAGGTCAAGTTAAGAAAAGTTCGTGTCACATAAATTGACCAAACAGGGTCTCCGTGCTCGTGGAAACGTGGAAGATTGGCTGTCCAATGTAGAAGAGGCCATGCTCATTAGTGTGCGTAATCACACCAAGAAGGCACTCCTCAGCAAAAAACCCTTTGAGGAGTGGGTCAAGACGTGGCCCTCGCAGGTGGTCTTGACAGTGTCCCAAATATGCTGGTGTGAGACCATCTCTCAAATATTATCCAATGGGTCACAAATGTCTGATTTTGAGCAAACGAGCGTAGCCCGATTGAATTATTTGGCTGATCAAGTGCGACAGCCCAACTCAGAGCTCTTTCAGCAAATTCTCTGCACACTTATAACAATCAATGTCCACTGCCGAGACATAGTTAGTCAACTTGTTGCAGACAGAGTAAAACATATTCAAGTAAAAATAGGTCACTGACATTGGAGATTTTGCATGGGTAAAACAGCTGCGGTATTACTGGGAGGCCGAGGACTGTGTTGTGCGAATGTCTATTTCCGAATATAAATACGGCTACGAATATGTGGGAGCGTCCTCCCGACTGGTGATCACCCCCCTTACTGTATGTTCTCTTCTGTATTCAGGACCGTTGTTACATTTGTTTGATGGGCGCACTCCAGTTCGACCTTGGCGGGGCACCAGCTGGTCCTGCTGGCACCGGAAAGACCGAAACCACCAAAGACCTGGCCAAGACACTGGGAAAGCATTGTGTTGTGTTCAATTGTTCGGACGGATTGGACTATCAAGTTGAATTCATCAATTTATGTAGACCATGGGACGGTTTTTCACTGGTCTTGTCCAGTCTGGCTCGTGGTGCTGTTTCGACGAGTTCAATCGAATTGATATTCAAGTCCTCTCAGTCATTGCCCAACAACTCATCACAATACGCAACGCAAAAGCAGCCAAACTAACCACATTCAACTTTGAAGGAAAAAATGTCCAACTTGTCCCAACTTGTGCTACTTTTATAACCATGAATCCTTCCTATGCTGGTCGTACAGAATTGCCTGACAACTTGAAAGCACTTTTCCGTCCCTTCTCTATGATGGTCCCCGATTACAGTCCTCCAAATTACTTTATTATATTAGAACTCATTGCAGAGGTCATTCTCTACTCGCAAGGCTTTCAAACCTCTAAATACCTTTCCAACAAAGTTGTCCAACTTTACAAACTCTGTTCGGAGCAACTCTCCCAGCAGGATCACTACGATTTCGGCATGAGAGCCCTCAAATCAGTCTTGGTCATGGCCGGTTCGCAAAAACAACAAAATCCAGACGAGGATGAAAGCATCGTTTTGATCAGGGCAATCCGAGGGGCCAATCTCCCCAAATTTCTGAGACGAGACGCGGATTTGTTTCTGGTGGAATGTTTAACTAACCCCCAGGACATTGTCCTTGACTTGTTTCCAGGAATCACTGTTGGTGAAAACGACTACGAAGAGTTCAGTCGGGAAATTGGGAATATCTGTCAGAAAAACAACTTGAGTGTTGTGAAGGCACAGTCCAAGCAAATTGTCCAATTGTACGAGACAATGTTGGTAAGGCACGGAGTAATGCTGGTGGGACCCACCGGTGGTGGCAAGACGACGTTGTACCAAGTGAATGACATGTCACATTGAGTAGACGTTGGCACAAGTTGAGGGACACGTGGGATCAGTGGAGACTTGTGTGATCAACCCGAAAGCCATTTCAATGCAAGAACTCTACGGCGGCGTGAACAAACAGACTTTGGAATGGAAAGACGGACTGATGGCCCTGACAATAAGAAAAGCCGTTTCTGTAAGTCATTGCCATTAAATACAGGCCAACAACCCCCACTGGGTCATCTGCGACGGACCTGTGGATGCTTCGTGGATCGAGAACATGAACACTGTACTTGACGACAATAAAATGCTTTGTCTGCCCAACAGTGAGCGTATTAAACTCACTCCAAACATTCGTATGCTTTTCGAAGTCGAGGACCTGTCCGTCGCCTCGCCTGCAACTGTCAGTCGGTAGACAATTTTTTTGGACAAATAGATGTGGAATGCTCTACGTTGATTCACAAGATCTCGGATGGCTTCCGTGGGTGCAAAGATGGCTGAAGTCGCACAAGAACAAACTAAGTGAGACCACTTTCAACCACATTCTCGAACTATTTACGAAATATGTAGACGAGGGTCTTCATTTTGTGTCCACCAAGACCACCCAGGTCATTCGGCAGGTTGCACGTGTCGAGAATTTGTAGTGTGATTTGGCCAAGGTTACTACTCTCTGCAAACTCATCGAGTCTATTCTCTTCCCCCTCAAAGAGCCTTCTCGAACCGTTATTTCCACAATTTTCGTTTTTTGCTACTTGTGGGCTATCGGAGGGAATTTAGTCGAGTCTGACTGGGATGTGTTTGATACGTTCATTAAACAACTCTTTGAAGAGAACGGCGACGTCAGGGTAGTTCCTGTCAATCAACAGATTCCCGGCCAAGGTGATCTCTGGAGTTACTACGTGGACACGGAGACAAGAAAAATGGAGCATTGGGAACGAGCCATTCCCCCCTTCCATTCGGGCAGTGGGTTCTTCGATATGATTGTCCCAAACAGTGATACTGTCAAATACGGCTTTTTGGCTGATAAGTTGATCACAGTCCAAATGCCCGTCATGTTTGTGGGGAAAAGTGGAGTTGGCAAGGTACCAAGTCATGGATGTCCCAGTCTGTAATTGCACGGAACACATTGCACCAATTGAGGACTCAGTCAAATGTCTTGCCTCTCTCCCTCAATTTTTCGGCGCAAACGAGCAGTGCCAGCATTCAGCAAATGATTGAAGCTAAACTTGAAAAACACCGTCGCAACATCTTAGGTGACTAATTGAGCATATTTTCCAGGGCCTTCGAAAGGGAAGCATATGGTGGTCTTCCTTGATGACGTAAACATGCCTAAACCCGACCTTTATGGGTGCCAGCCTCCAATCGAATTGTTGAGGCAGTTGCAGGACATGAGAGGACTATATGATCGGCAATCACTGAGCTGGCGATGGATCACAGTTGAGGGATTGTAATATTTCTAGGACGTGACATTGATGGCCGCCTGTGGACCTCAAGGGTGCATGACCAATCGCTTTACTCGGCATTTTTCCATCCTTAATGTCCCCCCTCCCTCAGATCACAACCTCAAACATATTTTCCAGGTGGTCTGGATGAGTATACTTCAGAATATTTTGCAAGTTATGGAATTTCCCCACCAAGTCAGACTGGCAGTCGACTCGGTGATTTTGGCCTCCGTCGAAATTTACCAGAGAATGCAGAACGAGTTGCTCCCGACCCCCTCTAAGTGTCACTACTCGTTCAATTTGAGAGACTTGGCAAGATGTTTCCAAGGTAAGAGTTTGCACGTGTTTCAGGAATCATGCAAGTCAAGACCATCTTCGACGACCAATCACTTTACAAACTTTTCTATCATGAAATCACCAGAGCATTTCAAGACCGCCTCATCGATCAAACTGACCAAAATTTGTTTCAAACTATTTTGCGACAGACCTCTTCCACTTACGAAGTGTTTGGCTCATTCATTTGTAGTCTTTCATGACCAACCCTCCAATTTACGGTGATTTGATGAACAGGGGAAAGTACGAGGAAATGGACAAAAACAAGCTGAGAAGAATGCTCACTGAGGTTAACGAGAGTTCTCTCTACTGTCAGTATCAAAGTGACTTGATCTTGTTTGAAGACGCTATTCAGCATGTTTCACGAATCGCCCGCATAATTCGCCAAGAACGGGGGAATGGACTCCTCGTGGGAGTTGGGGGAACGGGCAAGAAATGTTTCACCAGGTCAAACTGATCAGTCATTTCAGACTGGCCGCACAAATTTACGAATATGAGTGCTTTGAGATCAAAGTCACTCCCAAATACGACTCCACAGCCTTCAGAGAAGACGTCAAAAAACTTTACAAAATAGCGGGAATTGATGACCGGAATGTCGTCTTTCTGCTCGCAGATAATCAAATTAAAGACTTTCTTCAAGAAATAAACGACATTCTGAATTCCGGCCATGTGCCCGACTTATTTGAGGACGAGGATGTGGAACAAATTATAATGAGCTGTCAATCTGAGGGATTGACTGACAGTCGTGAGGCGGTCTATGAGTCGTTCATCGATCGTGTGCGGTAGTAATGTGATAGTCACTACTCAGGCGGAATTTGCACGTTGTCATTACACTGAGTGCGTCTGAATTTCGGACTGTTTACAGGATGTTTCCATCTTTAGTGAACTGCTGCATTATTGACTGGTTTGAAGAATGGAAAGATGAGGGACTGCACTCAGTGGCTCACTCATTTATCAGTAAAATAGAATTGAAAGACGAAAATTTAATGGTTGTGTTAATAAGCACAGTCTAGGGAAAATTGTGTGATTGCTGCATTCGAGTGCATCGCAGTGTCCACAAAATGTCAGTCAAATTTGAGGAAGAAATGGGAAGACATTATTGCCTCAATCCAGTCAGTTATATCGAATTACTCAACTTGTTTACATCTATGCTTAGCACGACCAAAGAGTAACTGCATTTCATTATTTAAAGGGACCTCTCTCGAGAACATCAAAAGATTAAAAACGGGTTGGCCAAACTGATAGAAACTAACCAAATCGTCATTTCAATGGAAAAACAACTCCATCAACTGGAGCCTGTGCTTAAAGAAAAGTCAAAGGAAACTGAAAAGTTAATGGAAAAATTGTCGGAAGACCAGGACAAAGCAGATATTGTGAGGATCTGAAAGTAACGCTTAGACACGGAAACTGGTGCTAGAGGACGAGGCTGTGGTGAAGGTAAAAGCGGAGGAAACCAAGGCCATAGCGGAGGATGCTCAACGTGACCTGAAGGAGGCTCTGCCTGAACTGGAGGCTGCCATTAAAGTAATTTGTTATGATGAGAAATAGTCCCTCGACGCACTCGATAAAAGTGACATTGCAGAAATCAGAGTATTCAAAACCCCACCCGAATTAGTGCAGACTGTCATGGAAGCTGTGTGTGTCCTCTTTCACTTAAAGTCTTTTCGAATCTTTGATTTAGAACCGACTGGGCGTCCGCAAAGCAACTGCTGTCGGACACTAACTTGATCAGAAAACTATACGACTACGATAAAGAGAACATAAACGATTCAGTGCTTCGGAAACTCAAGAAATACATCGAGAATGAGAACTTTACTCCTCAAGTGATTGAAAAAGTGTCAAAAGTAAAGTCACTTTTTATGGTTTAGGCCTGTAAATCTTTATGCATGTGGGTTAGGGCTATTTATTTGTTTGCCCAAGTAAACAAAACTGTCCGGCCCAAAAAGGAAAGGTACATTAGTTGAAACACACAAGACTTGCTGTGGCCGAAAAAGACTTGAAGCAAGTCATGACGGTTCTCCACACCAAGCAGACCCAACTCAGCAACGTCCAACAACAAATCAGCGAATTACAAAATGCCTATGAGGCCAGTGTCCTTGAAAAGAGAAATTTGGAAAAACAAATTTCAACCACGACCGGCCGACTGAGACGCGCTTCTAAGCTAATGGAGGCTCTGGGCGACGAGAAAGAAATCTGGGAGGCCGAAATAAAAGTTTGGTAGAGATCGTCAAATGTTAGACACTGGAAAAAAAGATTGAGGACCTCGTTGGGAATGTAATGGTGTGTTCTGCTTGGGTGACGTATGTGGGTGCATTCAGTGTTGGTTACCGAGAAAAACTAATATCGAAATGGGTCAAGTATGCGCGTAGAGAGGGAATACCAATATCAGAGGACTATGACATAATACAAATATTTGCCTCACCCTATCAAGTGCGCCACTGGACGTCCAACAAACTTCCCAACAATCAAGTCTCCATTCAGAACGCACTCCTCGCCACCAAAGGGAAACGATGGCCACTCATGATTGACCCACAAGG